>NC_079459.1:18182579-18242579 GCF_903798145.1 Danio aesculapii | reverse complement strand
TGAGAAATACCTGTAAACCACCAATTTATTAGGATAATGTTTAGAAATATGCATTCAAACAACTTACCTAAACAAAGAGTGCAAATGAGATTCAAAAACTATCAGTAAATAACTTAAAATTCAGTCTTTTGCCTCTAAATGTCTGGATATATATATATATATATATATATATATATATATATATATATATATATATATATATATATATATATATATATATATATATATATATATATATATATATATATACACACATACACACAAATAAAAACACTGAAAAAATGTTTTAATGTGAGTTCAGGAAATAAAATATCCCAATTAATTTTGAAAGAATGTTGTAATGAATCAAGCCAGATTTTCTTTTTCTATACTGTAAACAAAGGTGTTTATATAATTTCATAATTATCATAATTATATACAGTACCTTCTTATACTAATAATCTAATCTAATAATTAGATATCATAACGAACTTAATTACAACCTTTGACAACTGAACCGAACAATTGAATTGAACAATTTGACTGATGTGCCCCTGACCACTGCAGATTTAATTAGGCATTTAATTATAGTAAACAGAAACACAAGATTCCAATTTGCCCACTTTTCTCCTTGATGCTATGGTAATTACGACAACATTCAGGCATGAACGCAGTAATGTATCCGAGTAAACATTATTTGAAAAGAAAATATACGTGTCTTTAAATTTTGTTAGATATTGGCTGAAAAAAAGTGGGGGTTTAAAGTTGTTTTGGTAATTTGTAATCAAAGTCTGACATTTCTGTGTTTGGAGTGGTGGTCCATCTCTGTTGAGATCTGTTTGAGGGCTTCAGCCCCAATATTCTCAATCATGCCTTTTTTACCATTAGTTTGCAATGAAGAAATAATTATGCACAAAAAGAAAGCCCCTCGTCTACTATTCCATTTCAGTTAGAAGTACATCAAACTAATGAAAGGTACTTCCGGTTCCCATGATTGACAGAAAAGTCTTTCACAACACAGTCTTTTGGTGAAATTTGGATTCATGTGTAAATTAAAAACAGATTTGAATTTGAATAAAATTTTTGCATTTGAAAGACCAACTTTAAGTTATTAGAGGATGACGGCAAAGATCAGGTTATCTGCAGTTCTCACCAAGTCAAATTTAAGACATTAAGACCTTTTTAAGACCATTATGAATGAAGTTTCAGACTTATACAGGGCTAATCCACAGGGATTTTTGCTTACCCCATAAAAAAATTCTAATTACTTAAATAATACTTAAATACCATGTCAAAACAAGCAAACCATACATACTTTTCTTTGACAAGCTTTAAAAACTAATAACCTAAAATGTACAACAGTCTTTACAGGTCAGTGTCCTCACCACATATGGTCTACAAATACATGGAGAACTTACAAATGTTATTGTGAGGAATCATATTGTTAAATAGACTTTTGTTCGAAGTTTTATTGCGATGTGTTGTTGGGGACTGTACTGTATAGCGGTGTTTGCCTGATTGAGGAGCTTTACATGGACATTGGAAAATTAAGGGTAACACTTTATTTTGATGGTCCATTTGAGCATTAGACTGTCTGCTTAATATCTGTTGATGCTGCTCCTTCAACAGACATTTAACTGACTATAAGAAACTTTGCAGGTACATGTCAACTTCCACTAACCCTAACCCCAACTCTAACCCCAACCTAACAGTCTACTTATAATCTAATGAGAATTAGTTGACATGTAGATGCAATGTAACAATTTCGAACCATCAAAATAAAGTATGACCAAATTAAGACCCATTTGAAATGAAGACCTACAATTCAATATTTCAGCGAATTTAAGACTTCGGGCCTTACATTTTTATTTTGGAAATTTAAGACAATAAGACTTTAAGACACCACGGATACCCTGTAAATACAGTAAATCTATTCAAGGTCAAGGTAAAATTTATTATCTCCCTTAGGAGAAAAAAGTACCATGTTTTAGAAGAAATTACAGACCCCACATAAAAAAATATACAACATACACATTAAAAATCTAATCCTAAAATACCTCCTAACATAATATAATATAATATAATATAATATAATATAATATAATATATTATAATATAATATATTATAATATAATATAATATAATATAATATAATATAATATAATATAATATAATATAATATAATATAACATAATATAATAATATAAAATTCAGTTCCATTAGAACATTTATTTAAATATACAATGTGCACCCACTGCCCTGTTATGCCAACCAATGTTATCTTATTCTTTTGACCATCCCACCCTACTGGATCATTGATAAATTTAATTGAAAAAGGAACAAAAGAATGTTTTTATCTATTATGCCTTCATAGTGGGACCCTATATCTTCTGCCAGAATTCATCAGCTCATACACCAATAACAACACATGCGAAGAATCAGATAATATCTTGTTGGCTTGTTGAATTATGCACAACTCAAAGATGTCTTGTAGTGAACCAAGTGTCTCAATTCCCATTTCCTGCCACTCTCATCAAGTTATTTACTTGGGTTCTCATTTGTACTGTTAGATTTCCAAACCAAACTCTATATCATAAAATAGACTCTATTGTTGCTTTGTAAAAAGTTATCATTATGCTGCTACTCACTCCAAATTATCCAAATGAATTCTTACGCAAAGACTTGACACATGAGAGTGCCAATTAAGCTCACAATCAATATTCATCCCCAAATATTTATATGAAGCAACCTGCTTAATCTCTTCATCATAAAACACAACAGAGCTCCTATTGCTCACTGACCTGGGGTCTATGATGATGTAATTTTCTTAACATTAATTTCCAAATAGTGGCCATCACACCAGTCGACAAACCATTTTACAGCCGTTCTATATTGCATAATGCTGGCATCTTTTGTGAACAGGTGCAATAATACAGTGTCATCAGAAAATTTAAGAATATATTGATTTGTCTGCTGACTAACACAGTCATTTGTATAAAGGGTGAACAAAAATGATGAACTTACACACACACCTGAACTTATTGAGCATTTCTATCAGCACAGTGTCTATGTTCATGGAAGAAATTCATGTGAAGGTGAGCAAATGATATTCATGTTCAGGCGGACTATCCCTTTAACAAAAGCAGACTCTCAGTTCAATGACTGGTAATGTTTAAACTCCAGTCCACTGCTGCAAAAAGCTGTGCTTTGGTAGTGCTCATTACTGGCTACACATTTGAATCTGCCTTTGGTATTCCATGTCTGCCCCCACGTCTCCCTCCCTCCTTCCCCCTTTCAGTCTCTGCCCTCTGGCCGATCTGGCAGAGGGGGAGATTTTAATTGTGGCTATAGAACTCTGCACGGTTCTTTGCCTGTGAGCGAGCCCTCACTTCAGTGAGTGAGAGCTTGCTTTAGTGATATTGGGTCCAGTCCATCCCTTCAGGCTGCTTTTAATGGCCCTCTCCTCTCTTTCATAGCCGGAGCTGAGATTGTTTTCCATGTGATGCCTGTTAATTCTGCTGCAGGGAAGGGCAACCGTATATCCATTCTCCTTTTCTGAACGAGAGATACATTTCTTCTTACTTTCCATCTCCATTTTTCCTTCTCACAACACTCATTTTCTACACTTAACTGAAAGTTAAAGCCAAGATGCTACAGAATGCACATGGCCTGAGATAAAGTTGAGAATAAAGGCAAGCCAATAATCATGGTGATAACCAAAAATGATAACAGCAGTAATACAATAATAATGCTTAATTCACTCCAATTTAGCACTGATATATTGTGTATTAACATATGCCATTTTTTCTGTACACTGGAGAAGAAAAAAGGCTAAAGTCTCCTTGGGCCATTGCAAATATACTGTCCACCTGATTTTCATCATCATGAGGGTCTGTGGATGTCTACACAGACCACCTCAAGGTGAGTGTTAAACAAGTCCACTAGGTGGTACTGTCATGTACTGAACTCATCCACCAACAGATGAGCATAAGCCGACAGAGTGATGGAGAGACAGAGTGGAATGTGAAAAAATAAAGCCAGAACATGAAGGTGCTCTCTCAACTTGAGCTGAAAGTTAAAGCCAACATGTTACACTAACAAAAGCCATGCAGAGCAAGATGCTTGTGGTTAGCTGGCATCAAGAAACAAAGCTGATCTTCACACACAAAAAAGATAATAATACTAATAACATAAGAAGTCCACCAGACACAACAGGAAAACCTCAGCTCTCCCTCTTTTTCCACATGGACTGTTTCTCAATCCGTCGTTCTCTTCATCCCCCTAGCCTCAGGACTGGGATGAACATGTTAATATGGGCTGCCCATGTTAGGACAGCTCAACTCTGAACCCTCATGTGTGTGATCTGCCTGTAGGCTCAGTCTGGTATGCGGGCCCACAGGAACTCGGCGGCCTTTATTACAGCGTGCCCTAAAACTCGCCCTTCAGAAACGTCCTCATCACCTGCCCTTGTGACTAATCCACCCTGGAGCAGCTCTGCAGGGCTGCCTCCTAGCTTAAACGCTTCATCAACCCAAAGACAGACGGAATAGCAATCAAACAACCAACTGCCTGGAGGGCGCCGAGGCCAGACAAAGGGCAAAGCAAAAACTGTGCCCTTTTCTCAACTGATGCAAACACGGACTTGACTGTTTTATCTTGACGCAGTTCCTCGCAGAATGACACCACAGGAAGCTTTTATTTAGAAGTAAACGGGGAGCAAGGATGAGGTATTTTGCTGTCAGGACGCGGGGGTGGGGGCAGAATGAGTGAAGCCATTATGACATGGCTGCCTCCTGCTTTAGGCAATGCTGCCCTTCAGGCACATTGCTGTGGAGATGAAATCTCTGACTGGACCCTTCAGAGCAGGCCCAGCCATGGACCCCTGGGCGAGTACCGACCCCTTTAGAAAAGTCATATTCACTTTGCTCTACATCAAGGGGTGTGTGTGCGAGTTTCTGTGCACGTGTTGGGGGAGGCAGCGCCAAAGGCAATGTTGAGCTGGATGTGAAAGACAGAAATGATGGGCTGAAAATGAAGAGAGAAGACGTCTACCTGCCTTCATTCTAGACATCGCAAGACCCAGACTCTCATACCTGTATCGATAAACAGGCATCAGCTGTGTAATCAAGGTTTAGTTGTGTTTGCTGATCTGTTTTAGTCATGTTTTATGGGGGTGGATGAAGGTAATACATAGTGAAAGAGGTCGGCAGTGCATTCATAGAGCAGAAATAATGCTTTTATTTGGTTATTTATGCTCTCCATAAAGGGACATTTAGTGCCCTCCACTGCAGCAGATTGCTGCAATGCAAGTGAAGAGAAGATCTAAGCCATGTGGCGGGTCATTAGAATGCAACCCCTACTGTTAATGTTGATAGTGGTAATGATCGCTTATGTGCAATATTGTGTGGAGTGTCTCTTATTGATAAACTGCCATGGGCAGCAGCATGTGAAGTCACAGTATTTACACACAACTGAAATGACACTTGCTTGATTTACTAAATTAGCATGAATAAGGTTTGCCCAAGCAAAAAAAAAATCAGTGAGCATGTGACCGGTTGGGGCATTTGTTATGGTCATATATTTTTGATCTTGTGAGTGCAACAGTCTGTTCCCATGGAAAAATAAATCTGTTCAATTTTCCCCACAGAAACATTTACACAAATTTGTTAACAACCAACCATGAGCTCAGAGGCAATAGCTGATTGTATACACAGTCATATGTTACAATTACAAAATAAACATATTTATTCGAGGAAATGAACTGTGCTATTTATAAATTCTGTTAACAACATGGTACCTATTAGAAAGGCAAACAGAATTTGTGAATACAAATAAGGACAACTACCATGATGTTGTTACACTCCTAGACACATTACACACAGACATATTACATTTATGCCAGGCTCACATTACAGTAGTTATCAGACAGTCTTTCCCCAATTTCCCAATCAGGACAATACACTTTTTTTTTTACCTTGGTCAGTAGTGCATGTACAGTGGCAATAAGTATTCAACACATGTCCCATGTTTCTCAGAAAAACATATTTCTAAAGGTGCTGTTGACTTGAAATTTACACCAGATGTCGATAACAACCAAAGAAATAATTAGTTCACAAATGAAGTTATGTATATAATAAAATGAAATGGCATTGGAAAAAAGTATTGAACACAATGAAGCTAGGTGTAGAAAAGCCGTGAAAACCCAGACAGCAGCTGAAATCTCTCAGTAATTATTCAGCAGTAGTTAGTCAGCAATCCTCTGCACTTCATCATTGTAAATTAATATTAGTTGCTTCATTCCAACATCTACATTAGCAGGATTACGAAGATGAATCCAGGGTGGACATTTCAGCAAGACAATGATCCAAAACACAGCCAAGGAAACGCTCAAATGCTTTCAGAGAAAGAAAATCAAGTTGTAGTATGGCCAAACCAATCACCTGACTTAAATCCAATAGAAAACACAAAATAACGATTAATTTGGATGGAGGAAACCCACAGAACCATCAAGATTTTTAACTTTTTGGTATTTCTTTAGTTATAAACATCTAGTGAATATGGTAAATTTCAAGCCAACAGCACCTTGAGAAATGTTTTCTGAGAAAAATGTTGAATACTTTACCACTGTATGTGCACAGAACCGTTGGCTGTGGATAACAGGAAACAAAGTTGCTGCTATGAATAATAACACAAACTGCTCTCTGCACATCAGCATTTTCAAGCTTGTTTGACAGTTGTGCATTTGTTGAGCATTGTTGCAATACTATAAAATATGTGCTGTGAATAAATGGAGTACATCTTATAACATTATGCATTTTCCCCCTTCAATAACAAAGATTATAAAACAACATGGATGATTTTCTTTTGATATATCAATACATTGCATAATTGTTACACATCGCTACACAAAATATTGTGATATATATATATATATATATAATTATAATCAGCCTACGATTCCCACTCCTAGTCAGATGGAAAGTGAAGATGAAGGACTTTTTTGTGGAAGAACATGACTGCCCAGAAGACATGCATTGGGAGAAATACAACAACCATAAGAACAAAAAGAATTGATGAGTGGGAAATCACCAATGTGAGAAAAAGCTGTACACTTGCTGACAAATATAACCCTTACCTGTTCAAACATCAGTGATGATCCGCTGAGCTGCTCCCTCAGCCATGATCATTTTAACAATACATTGTACTGCGTGACATCACAATTTTCAATTTGTAGTGTGTGCACGTGTAACACTTTTAAGAGGTTTAAGAAATAAATCTGGAATAATTTTACTGCATAAAAACTTCGGTTTTATACCCAAATATCTGCACTACAGATGTGCAACACTTACTGACTAGACCAGGGGTGCCCAAGCTCGATACTTAGTCCACTGTCCAGCAGAGTTTAGCTCCAACCCCAATCAGACACACCTGAACCAGCTAATCAAGCTCTTAATAGTCATATTAAAAGCTTCCTGGTAGGTGTGTTGAGGCAAGTTAGCGCTAACCTTTGTAGGACATCGGCCCTCCAGGATCAAGGTTGGGCACCTCTGGACTAGAAAGTACTGCTGTTACCATTTCTTAGACTCAGATATAGACATACACTCTTTTTTAGCACATTTATGGTTCTTTATGGCTTTAGTTTACAAAGTATACATTTGATGTATAAATATAAATAAAAATAACTGATAAATTATAATATGCAAGATTAATGTGACATATCTCATTTTATCATTACATTATTTATCAGACATTACCAATACTCCATGTTTATGAAAAACATCTTGCAATTCTAAGTGTGCTTCACGCAGGTGAGTGATCTTGACAAACCATCTGTAGGTGACACTCTTTTCCTTTCTTTATATGTACCAGACACCTTCTCATAAGCATCCTATACTACCTCTATAAAAAAGTTCAGACTTGCCTCAGCTTTTATAAACTGCTACTCTGATGATTTAAAGTTCTTCTTTTATTCTCACTTGAAAGTCAATTTGGATAAAAGTGTCTGCTAAATGAGTAAATGTATATATAAGTAAAGTGTATATATTTTATGTCGTACATTTTATGGATTCAGTTTTTTTCCCACTGTCACTTAGAGGAACATCCAAAAAGTCCTTGCTCTGTTAAACATCAATTGGTAAATATTTGAGAAAAAAAAAAAACTAAATTCAACGGAGGGTGAACAATTTTGACTTCAACTCTATATTAATTTCACTTTATAAATCTGAAGTTAAACCATACTTTACAAATTATAGGCCAGTTTCTACACCATCTCAGTTTTCAAAAAAATTTTTGAATCTTTGTTGAAAGGCTTAATTTCATACAAACACATAACCTTTTAGCTGATGAGCAATATGGTTTCAGGAAAAATAGGTCAACATCTCTGGCATTAATAGAAACTATTGAGGAAATTACTAATAAGATGGATAAAAATGAGACAGTAGATTTTTATAGATTTAAGGAAGGCATTTAATGCAATAAATCAGAATATATTGGTAAATAAATTAGAAAGGTATGGTATTAGAGGAGTAGCCTTGGACTGGATAAGCAGTTATTTAAAAAATAGGCAACAGTTCGTGGAAATTGGCAACCATAAATTGTCATATCTAAATGTAAATTGTGGCATACCGCAAGGATCATTTTAGGTCCAATATGGTTTATAATTTACATTAATGATATGTGTAAGATAACAGAGTTGTTTAAGTTTATTTTATCTGCAGATGATACAAGTATTTTTTTGTTCTGGGGATAATTTACCAAAACTTATGGAGTTGATTAAAACAGAAATTAATCAATTGAAATTGTGGTTTGAGGTAAACAATTTGTCATTAAATACAAGTAAAACAATGGTTATATATTTGGGAAATTTAAAAGTAGTCATAATATAGATTTAAAAATTGATAATGAAGTTATAGAAAGAGTATATGCAATTAAGTTTGCATGGTGTTGTATTGGATCATAAAATTAGTTGGAAACCGCAAATAAATAGTGATATCAAAATTAGTAAAAACTGTAGCAATAGTGTATAAAGCAAGATTTATCCTGAACAATAAATCAATGTATATATTATATAACACACTTATGTTGCCATATATGAGTTATTGTGTTGAAATTTGGGGGAATACATATAAATCTAATTTACGATCCTTATGTACAATGCAGAAAAAAGTCATTAGACTGATAGAACATGTGGGGTATTTGGAGCATAAAAATGCTTTATTTTCAATTTATGGAACAGTCTAGAACAAACTCTAAATGTCAGGATATTAATCGATTTAAAAAGTTGTATAGATATATATTATTAAAGGAGTATAATGATGAAGGTGATTGAAAAAGGAACAAATGAGAAAGGTATGATGCAATCTTAATTAATGGCTATTTACAGTACTATGTTTTTTTTTTTGGGGGGGGGGGGGGGGGGGGGGGTCTGTTACAAAATATAAAGGTACAAATGGAGTCAAACATATAATCTGTCAAAAATGCCAAAAGAATAAAATATGTCACATGTAAAAAGAAGAGATAAGTAAAAGAAGAAATAAGTTTAAGTAATATAGACAAATGATGTATGTGTTAAGGGGGGGGGGGGGATAACAAGCTTGTGCTTCCTCTCGCTCTATTTTCGACCATGTTGAAATGTATTTTCTGTTAAAGATATTTTATGTATGATATTTCTGTTCGAAAATAAATCAAATCAAATATATGTGTGTATATAAATATAACATACATAGTACCCATTTTTCTTCAAAATCCTTTTTTAAATGGTTAGAATCTGTGATTTTTTCTTTCGTTTGTGGATATAGGGCACACAGAATTTCAAAACCTCATATGCAAAAATCTAGGGAAGAGGGAGGGTTCCTAAGTAATATCCTAAGTGGGTCCATTTTGAGGCTTGTGCAGTTGGTAACAGTCCTTTAGCTGCTATTTTGTGGTCAAACACTCTGTCATTGAAGATGGTGCAATGCAAAAACTTATTTGTTCTTAATTCTATTCAAATTTTAAATCAAGTGAAAATGGTGTTAAAGGTTGAATATCCATCCACTTATTTACCTATATACAAAAATCATGATTTTGTGCTTGGACAACTTGATAAAGTGTTTATATAAACCTGTTGGCCTCTCACAGTCACACCTTTTTCGTCATTTACAGGTTCGTAATTTTATCAAACACAATCAATCATTCTTAGTCTCTCTTGATCATGATCTATACAAGCTTTTGAGGCAGTGTTCAATGAAGGGACATTTGGTGACCACATTTATATATCTGTTTGTTTCTCATGTTTCCGTTTCTAATGCACACTTTAAAGATTCTTGGGAGAGGGAATTAGGAATTGACATCTCATCCTCTACTTGGGAGGAGAGATTCACTCTTGCGTTATAAATGTAAGTCTACAGCTTAAACAATTTAAAGTAATGCATAGATTACACTACACTAAAGCCAAACTTAATAAGCTGTATTCCCTTCTATGTCTCCTTTGTGTGATGGATGTAAAGGCGCGGTTGGGACCCATGGTCATATATTCTGGTCCTGTCCAGAAAGTTTGGAAAAGTAACTTCAGACTTTATTGTCAGGCTTTTAAAATGGACATTAACACTGTTGTGGAATTAGCATTATTTGCATGTTCAGGCCAGGCTCTTACTTGGCCTCAACATTAACAACTCTCCCCTATGTTTGGCATGGTGCTGGCCAAGAGAGTGATTCTGATCTTGAAATCCACGACACCGCCAAGCTTTTTTTTAAATGGTTAGATGAAATGGTTTCTGCCCTCAAGCTGGAAAGGTTAAGTTTCTCTAGATTTGGAAGATGTATGATAAAATATGAGGTGCCTTCTTTAGATGTATATTTTAACAATGTCTCCTAACTCATTCTATTTAGCTTCTTATTTCATTAGTCTGGCTGAGATTCTTTTGATGGTGCTGTATAATTGCTGTATTGTTTGCTAGTGTTTTGGTGCTTGTTCTAGTTGTTATAAAGTAATAACACTGAGATAATTTTGTTAACATATATACATAATGTACACTATTGGATGTTATGTTTTCATAAAAAGTTCTATAAATAAAGTAAAAAAATATACATATTTGAAATCTTGAATTTAAATTTTCCAGAAATGAGTTTTACTAGGTTTAAAGAGTTCCTTTCTAAATGTTTTGTGAAGGAAACAGCTTTCACTTCAGGAGCTGACATGCTTTAATCTACTTGGCACTGGTCCACATGAACCTTAGTGTGAAGGTCCATATAAATAAGGGGCCTGAGGGTCTTACCTCTGCACCTGCTGAGGCCCCAGGAGAGTCGAGCTTGCGTTTCTTTCGGGGTCCAATGGCGGCAAGGGCTGTGAGGTTGGCATCCCGCTGTCTCATCTGGGCGAGTTCCTGCTGCTGCATCTGAATGGCAAGAACATTCAATCAATATTAACTGCTTTAACACTATCTCAACACGCTTCACACAATACACTCATTTCATATATACTGTAGATCTGCGAATAACGAGTTCCCAAATAAGAATAACTGTATATCACATTTCCTTGAATTCTCATTTTCAAATATTTGTGTGCGATGTATTTTACATTCATTCCAAACTGCCCCGAAGAGCTCTATAGAGCAAATGAAGCTTCCAACATCACGCACAGCTTCAATGCAGCAAATAACTCTGAGCTTTCGCCGTATCTGGGTGCTTAATTCAATTTCTTTCCACGAGGGAACGAGGGAGAAAGTGAGTGAGTGTTTGAGAATGAGAGAGCGAGCGGTTTTCAAAAAGCACAGCCCGCAGGTAAAGTCATCTCACCCTAGCAGGCAGTGACAGAGCCAGCCATGCCGGGAGGGGTGGATGAGGAGGGGGGCTGCGCGTCCTCTGTTCCCCCACTCCGAGTGAGTGCTGCTGGGCACAGAATGCAGAGAGAGTCCTCACCTCTCCTCACCCTGACACTCACACCACTGCGGCCATGAACTCACACAAAAAAACACTAGCAGCAAGAACGGCTTTGTGTGTCATCGACGGCCCCGTTAGAAAGTACATTTACTGAGCCGCAATGGCCGCTGGACATATGAAGAAGGGGATATGTGGGAGTCAAATATTGTAGGTGGGGTACAGGAGGGATGACGTTTAGAAAAAGAGATTCCCAAACAGAAGGACCTGGAAATAGTTTAGATGTGAGATAAGCTTTCTTCAGTATTGTGGTGTGTAAATAAGTGAATCAGCTTTTGGATGGTGCAAATGTAGCGCAGGGCTTAAATTAGAAATTGATTGTCTTATTGGATCACTGTGATTTGCATGTGATTGACAGGCTGTCCCGTCCATTAGCCAATAAATGCATTATATATATATGTAATGTTAAAAGATGTTATGTGTAAGTTTTTGACTCTTCTAAAGCATAAAAATACCATATTATGTTTGCAGATATTTAAGAAATATGCTAAGTGAACTTTCTCGTTTATCTGAAAAACAATGTCAGATATTCTGCTTTGAAAATGTGCATTACGTGCCAGAACATCTGTTTTTGTTTTGTTTCTTTTAACCAGCCCAATGCCTCTTTAGCCAATTATATTTCAGCACCCCGAGTTGCCTTGTTGGAAAACAACGCATTTCATTCATTCAGATTTGCAGTGATAAGCAATTATGCTGTTTGCACCAGACGAAAACATGACAGAAATTAAAATACAGCCATTCAGAAGCACAGAATATGCACTCACTCACGAAATGGTTTATGATCGAATTAATACTTCTTAACATTATTAAATGTAGATGCTGAATCACTGATACATGTGTTGGTTTGCATTATTTCACAGTTACTACACATTCTTTCACAGTTGTTTGGCTCTATTTTGTTGTATTTCCTTGTTATATTCGATTATGTTTTCTTTATTTTGTGATGTAATATTAGGGTTTGTTTCTGTATTTTGAATATCTATTCGTTGTATATATCTACTAGTTGTATAATTTTTAAATGTTTATTCTTTCTATTTTTCTTGTCATGAGATATTATGGGAGATCATGTGATCCGGAAGTGTACAAAAAGAAGCAACTTTTTGTGATGAACACTGTCATGCATTGTACATGCATTGTATCAGCCTTTTAAATTTAATAAATTGGCAGTTTTGGAGCTTTGGTGTTGATGCCTTTATGAATATATATTTTGAACAGTTCTAAAGTTCAACTTCAAACGGTTTGTTTTATTTTTATTATCTGAGGTAAACTATCTGCTGCTGCTTTCAGTAGTATGGCAATAAGAAAAATGGTAAAGCACATGAGGTGTACCTGAGGTGATGACTGTCAGTTTTCTGCTGATCACCTGTGAGAAATAGATGCTGTTTCTAAACATGGAACAAAAACTCCTTTTAGCATAAAAAATATTCCTTCTATCGCTTGCCGTTGCTTTTATTTTGAACACGTTTAAATCAGCCTTTAAGCTCAAAACTCACTCCTGTTGATCATCTAGCAACCTGCGCTTGCGTTTGTTTTGATCTAGGAATGTAATACCTAGTTCAACCACTGGGTGTCAAACTTGCATACTGCACCTTTAAGCATCAAAACTATAAGTGTAGGAAACGTTTACATTTTGTACTAGAATGCGTCCCAATTAATTTTGTTTTGTTTTTTACCTGAGCAAATAAATATTTTTTATACTATCTTTTATATTTTTTGTGCTACCTTTTACAGAAGAAAAAGAGAACACAAAAACTTATAATAAAATAACAATACACTAAATAAATAAACAAAGACTTTTTATTATTTACATTAATAACAACCATATCTATGGTGTGTTCAGTTAATAGAAACACTTTTCTGGCTTGGTGTGGACTGCCTTGCAGATGAAGCTCTGGGTAAATGTGAGGCCAAAATGTCTGTATTGCAGGAATGACGTAAATCAGTGACAGAGTAAAACACTTTTAGCACGCATGTGCATTACTTTTGATTGACTGAATTTCTCACTTGCGCTGCTAGAAATAATTTGTCCAAATTATTGCGCCGCCTGCCCGTCCCTCCTTTTGTAAAAAAAAAAAACAAAATAACATAATGAAAAGGGGGGGGGGACTGACAAAGCGCTAATTCAAGGCAACGTTTACATGCTAATTAAGTCAGGGTTATGCTAATCGGAAGGGAAGTTGTGCACATTGCATGCACACGCATGGATGCCCCAGTGAGAGCGAGCTGACACGTAAACATGGCCCGCGCGACTGCTGCATGTCAGTGATCTGGTGCACTGAACTTTCACCTGACCCTCGCAGACACGGTGAATGTGCCAGAGGACACACAAAAAAAGAGACATGGACGGACGGGTGAGCGAATCTATTTGAAGTAATGAGAGGTAAGGAGGATCCGAATGGACAATGCAGCGTTAAATGGAAGGTTCTGGGAGGACGGGCACTGTTTGGTGTCGCTGCTGATCTTCTGTTTGCTGCCTGCAGCTACGGCGCTGACTTCCGCTCATATTCGATTATTTGATGAGGAGTGAAAAGGGAACCCAGTTACGCCATCTGTAATCCAGAGAGCTGTGGCTCCACATAATCACTGTTTAATGACTGACCTCAATCACAAAACCTGCTGCTCAACTTTACCACGGCTGTTCGCCACTGTGAATACAGATTGAGGATTCTCCACTCACGGCATTAACATCAAAAGTCAAGTGTTCAGGATGAAAATGCTGCATTCTGGTATTTGCATAGTATGTGCTGTTTACTGCCTGTGTTTAAGACATGTGAAACATGCAATGATAGCATCTCTATCACATGAACTCATCAAATTTAATTAAACAACAGCTCAAGAGTGCTAATAACTGTACAATTTAAGTTTGGATGTGGGACTACTTGTTTCAAAGATCAATTGCAGAAAGGGTGAAATTTATAGAGCACTGATGTTACACACTTGACCTTTAAATTATTATTATCAAGATTGTTATTTATCAAACTGCACGAACAATACTACTACTACTACTAATAAATTAATAATAATAATAATTATAATAATAATAATAATAATAATAATAATAATAATAATAATAATAATAATAATAATAATTCCTTCCATTTAAACAGTGCTTTTCTGGAGACTCAAAGCGCTATCCACATTTTTGGAGGGAATCTTCTTGTCCAACACAAGGATAAATACATAATATTGAATCCATACATGGATTAAAAATAAACAAATAAATAAATAAACAAACAAAACAGAATAAATAATTGTATATTATTAAAAATATTTATAATTGAACCACATAAAAAAAGATTAGTAAAGTCAAGCAGCGATAATAAAGCATAAAACCATCTTGAGATTAAATTAATTAGAATGCCAGAATAAACTTGTTACATTTCAAAACAAAAGTTGAAACATATGTTGAAAAAATCATTAAATTCTGAAAAAAGCCAAACAATTGACTTACATTTTCCTTGAAAATTAACAACTTTAGATGTTTTTTTTTTTATATTATTTTTGCTTGAACCTAATCCTCTTCTGTACTGAATAGCTAATAATTGCAACTAGATATTAAAGTTTGAGGACAAACTTTATGGTGCCTTGAAAAGCCGAGTCTGAATTAGCATGTTACTAGCATGAATTAGCAAGTAACTAGCATGATTCTAACATAAATTAGCATGTAACTAGCATGATTCTAGCATGAATTAGCATGTTACTAGCATGTTTCTAGCATGAATTAGCATGATTCTAGCATGAATTAGCATGTTACTAGCATGTTTCTAGCATGAGTTAGCATGTTACTAGCATGTTTCTAGCATGAATTGGCATGTTACTAGCATGATTCTAGCATGAATTAGCATGTTACTAGCATGTTTCTAGCATGAATTAGCATGTTACTAGCATGTTTCTAGCATGTTATTAGCATGCTTCTAGCATGAATTAGCATGTTTCTAGCATGAATTAGCATGTTATTAGCATGATTCTAGCATGAATTAGCATGATTCTAGCATGAATTAGCATGTTACTAGCATGTTTCTAACATGAATTAGCATGTTACTAGCATGATTCTAGCATGAATTAGCATGTTACTAGCATGATTCTAGCATGAATTAGCATGTTTCTAGCATGAATTAGCATGTTACTAGCATTATTCTAGCATGTATTATCATGTTATTAGCATGATTCTAGCATGAATTAGCATGTTACTAGCATGAATTAGCATGTTACTAGCATGATTCTATCGTGAATTAGCATGTTACTAGCATGATTCTAGCATGAGTTAGCATGTTACTAGCATGATTCTAGCATGGATTAGCATGTAACTAGCATGATTCTAGCATGAATTAGCATGTTACTAGCATGTTTCTAGCATGAATTAGCATGTTACTAGCATGATTCTAGCATGAATTAGCATGTAACTAGCATGTTTCTAGCATGAATTAGCATGTTACTAGCATGTTTCTAGCATGAATTAGCATGTTGTTAGCATGATTCTAGCATGAATCAGCATGTTTTTAGCATCATTCTAGCATGAATTAGCATGTTACTAGCATGATTCTAGCATGGATTAGCATGTTACTAGCATGATTCTAGCATGAATTAGCATGTTACTAGCATGTTTCTAGCATGAATTAGCATGTAACTAGCATGATTCTAGCATTAATTAGCATGTAACTAGCATGTTACTAGCATGAATCAGCTTGTTTCTAGCATGAATTAGCATGTTGTTAGCATGATTCTAGCATGAATTAGCATGTTACTAGCATGACTAGCATGTCACTATCGTGTTGCTAGCACATTTCTAGCAAGATTAGCATGTCAGTAGGAAGTTTAAACTGTTAGCATGTGTTAGAAAAGCTAGTCACAGTCTCTGGGACAGTTGCTAGGGTGCTGAAATTGGTTGCTAGGGAGTGGCTAGTAAGTTTAAAGGTAATCAGTGATTGGCTGCTGGCTAGACTGAGTTGAATGAGGCCAGACTCTAGTCTGTAGGACAGTCTGATGCAGAGTTATGAGCTCACAAAGGTTGATCCAATGTTAAGTAAATGGGAGTCTTTTACAATGGAAGTCTATGGGACAGTTGCTAGGGTGCTGTAAGTGGTTGCTAGGGAGTGGCTAGTAAGTTAAAAAGTCATCAGTTATTGGCTGCTGGCTAGACTGAGTTAAATGAGTCCAGTTAGAAGTCTGTAGGACAGTCTGATGCAGAGTTATGAGCTCACAAAGTTTGACCCAATGTTAAGTCAATGGGACTTTTGGGATTTTTCTGGGTCGTTTTTCGGAAAACCCAAGGTCGGATCAGTTAGAAAAGATATAGCAACCCGAGTCAGACCAGTTTGAAGGTTTGACGAAAGTTTGAAGTATGTAGCTTGAAAGGCCTAGGAGGAGATACACTTAGAAATTAGTCTCAGAAGAATAAGAAGAAGAAGAAGAAGAAGAAGAAGAAGAACTAGATATTAAAGTTTGAGGACAAACTTTATGGTGGCTTGAAAAGCCGAGTCTAAAATTTTGAAGTCGTTTTAAAGTGTAAACTAGCATGATTCTAGCATGAATTAGCATGATTCTAGCATGAATTAGCATGTAACTAGCATGATTCTAGGATGAATTAGCATGATCCTAGCATGAATTTGCATGTAACTAGCATGATTATAGCATGGATTAGCATGTATTAGCATGTTGTTAGCATGATTCTAGCATGAATTAGCATGTTTCTAGCATAGTTCTAGCATGAATTAGCATGTTATTAGCATGATTCTAGCATGAATTAGCATGTTTCTAGCATAGTTCTAGCATGAATTAGCATGTTATTAGCATGATTCTAGCATGAATTAACATGTTACTGGCATGATTATAACATGAATTAGCATGTTACTAGCATGATTCTAGCATGAATTAGCATGTTATTAGCATGATTCTAGCAGGAATTAGCATGTAACTAGCATGATTCTAGCATGAATTAGCATGTTACTAGCATGTTTCTAGCATGAATTAGCATGTTGTTAGCATGAATTAGCATGTTTCTAGCATGATTCTAGCATGTTACTAGCATGTTTCTAGCATGAATTAGCATGTTACTAGCATGATTCTAGCATGAATTAGCATGTAACTAGCATGATTCTAGCATGAATTAGCATGTTACTAGCATGTTTCTAGCATGAATTAGCATGTTTCTAGCATGAATTAGCATGTTACTAGCATGTTTCCAGCATGAATTAGCATGTTTCTAGCATGAATTAGCATGTTATTAGCATGAATTAGCATGTTATTAGCATGATTCTAGCATGAATTAGCATGTTACTAGCATGAATTAGCATGTTATTAGCATGATTCTAGCATGAATTAGCATGTTACTAGCATGATTCTAGCATGAATTAGCATGATTCTAGCATGTTACTAGCATGATTCTAGCATGAATTAGCATGTTACTAGCATGTTTCTAGCATGAATTAGCATGTTACTAGCATGATTCTAGCATGAATTAGCATGTTACTAGCATGATTCTAGCATAAATTAGCATGTTATTAGCATGATTCTAGCATGAATTAGCATGTTACTAGCATGATTCTAGCATGAATTAGCATGTTACTAGCATGTTTCTAGCATGAATTAGCATGTTACTAGCATGATTCTAGCATGAATTATCATGTTACTAGCATGTCTCTAGCATGAATTAGCATGTTACTAGCATGTCTCTAGCATGAATTAGCATGTTATTAGCATGAATTAGCATGTTTCTAGCATGAATTAGCATGTTATTAGCATGATTCTAGCATGAATTAGCATGTTACTAGCATGATTCTAGCATGAATTAGCATGTTACTAGCATGTTTCTAGCATGAATTAGCATGTTACTAGCATGATTCTAGCATGTTACTAGCATGATTCTAGCATGAATTAGCATGTTACTAGCATGATTCTAGCATGAATTAGCATGTTACTAGCATGAGTCTAGCATGAATTAGCATGTTACTAGCATGATTCTAGCATGGATTAGCATGTTACTAGCATGATTCTAACATGAATTAGCATGTTACTAGCATGTTTCTAGCATGAATTAGCATGTTACTAGCATGATTCTAGCATGTTACTAGCATGTTTCTAGCATGAATTAGCATGTTACTAGCATGTTTCTAGCATGAATTAGCATATTGTTAGCATGATTCTAGCATGAATTAGCATGTTTCTAGCATGAATTAGCATGTAACTAGCATGATTCTAGCATTTATTAGCATGTAACTAGCATGTTACTAGCATGATTCTAGCATGAATCAGCTTGTTTCTAGCATGAATTAGCATGTTGTTGGCATGATTCTAGCATGAATTAGCATGTTACTAGCATGACTAGCATGTCACTATCGTGTTGCTAGCACCTTTCTAGCAAGATTAGCATGTCAGTAGGATGTTAAAACTGTTAGCGTGTGTTAGAATAGCTAGTCACAGTCTCTGGGACAGTTGCTAGGGTGCTGTAAGTGGTTGCTAGGGAGTGGCTAGTAAGTTAAAAAGTCATCAGTTATTGGCTGCTGGCTAGACTGAGTTAAATGAGTCCAGTTAGAAGTCTGTAGGACAGTCTGATGCAGAGTTATGAGCTCACAAAGTTTGACCCAATGTTAAGTCAATGGGACTTTTGGGATTTTTTCTGGGTCGTTTTTTCGGAAAACCCAAGGTCGGATCAGTTAGAAAAGATATAGCAACCCGAGTCAGACCAGTTTGAAGGTTTGACGAAAGTTTGAAGTATGTAGCTTTAAAGACCTAGGAGGAGATACACTTAGAAATTAGTCTCAGAAGAATAAGAAGAAGAAGAAGAAGAAGAAGAATAACTAGATTATTAAAGTTTGAGGACAAACTTTGAGGCTGGCTTGACAAAGCCTTGGTAATAGTTTATTTAGTTTAAACAGTTTTAAAATGTATATATTTAAAATAGATAGATAGATAGATAGATAGATAGGATAGACTAGCATGATTCTAGCATGAATTAGCACGTTACTAGCATGTTTCTAGCATGAATTAGCATGATTCTAGCATGAATTAGCATGTTACTAGCATGTTTCTAGCATGAATTAGCATGTTACTAGCATGAATTAGCATGTTACTAGCATGATTCAAGCATGAATTAGCATGTTACTAGCATGTTTCTAGCATGAATTAGCATGTTACTAACATGTTATTAGCATGATTCTAGCATGAATTAGCATGTTTCTAGCATGAATTAGCATGTTATTAGCATGATTCTAGCATGAATTAGCATGTTACTAGCATGATTCTAGCATGAATTAGCATGTTACTAGCATGTTTCTAGCACGAATTAGCATGTTACTAGCATGTTTCTAGCATGATTTAGCATGTTATTAGCATGATTCTAGCATGAATTAGCATGTTTCTAGCATGAATTAGCATGTTATTAGCATGATTCTAGCATGAATTAGCATGTTACTAGCATGATTCGAGCATGAATTAGCATGTTTCTAGCATGAATTAGCATGTTACTAGCATGATTCTAGCATGAATTAGCATGTTACTAGCATGATTCTAGCATGAATTAGCATGTTATTAGCATGATTCTAGCATGAATTAGCATGTTACTAGCATGATTCTAGCATGAATTAGCATGTTACTAGCATGATTCTAGCATGAATTAGCATGTACTAGCATGATTCTAGCATGAATTAGCATGTTACTAGCATGATTCTAGCATGAATTAGCATGTTTACTAGCATGAATTAGCATGTTACTTAGCATGATTCTAGCATGAATTAGCATGTTACTAGCATGATTCTAGCATGAATTAGCATGTTACTAGCATGATTTCTAGCATTAATTAGCATGTTACTAGCATGATTCTAGCATGAATTAGCATGTTATTAGCATGATTCTAGCATGAATTAGCATAGTTTCTAGCATGAATTAGCATGTTACTTAGCATGATTCTAGCATGAATTAGCATGTTACTAGCATGATTCTAGCATGAATTAGCATGTTACTAGCATGATTCTAGCATGAATTAGCATGATTCTAGCATGAATTAGCATGTTACTAGCATGATTCTAGCATGAACTAGCATGTTACTAGCATGATTCTAGCATGAATTAGCATGTTATTAGCATGATTCTAGCATGAATTAGCATTGTTCTAGCATGATTCTAGCATGAATTAGCATGTTACTAGCATGATTCTAGCATGAATTAGCATCGTTCTACCACGAATTAGCATGTAACTAGCATAATTCTAGCATGAATTAGCATGTTACTAGCATGATTCTAGCATGAATTAGCATGTTACTAGCATGATTCTAGCATGAATTAGCATGTTACTAGCATGATTCTAGCATTAATTAGCATCGTTTTAGCATGAGTTAGCATGTTACTAGCATGATTCTAGTATGAACTAGCATGTTACTAGCATGATTCTAGCATGAATTAGCATGTTACTAGCATCGTTCTAGCATGAATTAGCATCGTTCTAGCATGAATTAGCATGTTATTAGCATGACTCTAGCATGAATTAGCATGTTCTTAGATAGATAGATAGATAGATAGATAGATAGATAGATAGATAGATAGATAGATAGATAGATAGATAGATAGATAGATAGATAGATAGATAGATAGATAGATAGATAGATAGATAAAAACAGTTAATAGATAGATAGATAGATAGATAGATAGATAGATAGATAGATAGATAGATAGATAGATAGATAGATAGATAGATAGATAGATAGATAGATAGATAGATAGATAGATAGATAGATAAAAACAGTTGATAGATAGATAGATAGATAGATAGATAGATAGATAGATAGATAGATAGATAGATAGATAGATAGATAGATAGATAGATAGATAGATAGATAGATAGATAGATAGATAGATAGATAGATAGATAAAACAGTTTGAAAAAGGATAGACAGATAGATAGATAGATAGATAGATAGATAGATAGATAGATAGATAGATAGATAGATAGATAGATAGATAGATAGATAGATAGATAGATAGATAGATAGATAGATAGATAAAAACAGTTTATAGATAGATAGATAGATAGATAGATAGATAGATAGATAGATAGATAGATAGATAGATAGATAGATAGATAGATAGATAGATAGATAGATAGATAGATAGATAGATAGATAGATAGATAGATAGATAGATAGATAGATAGATAGATAAAACAGTTTGAAAAAGGATAGATAGATAGATAGATAGATAGATAGATAGATAGATAGATAGATAGATAGATAGATAGATAGATAGATAGATAGATAGATAGATAGATAGATAGATAGATAAAACAGTTTATAGATAGATAGATAGATAGATAGATAGATAGATAGATAGATAGATAGATAGATAGATAGATAGATAGATAGATAGATAGATAGATAGATAGATAGATAGATAGATAGATAGATAGATAGATAGATAGATAAAGCTCACCCATAAGTATGACAGTCTGATGAAAAGCTATGAGGTCACAAAGTTTGATCTAATGTTAAGTCAATGACAGTCTTTTGCAATGGAAGTCTATGGGACAGTTGTTGCTAGGGTGCAGTATCTGGTAGTTAGGGTGTGGCTAGGAAGTTAAAAGCTCATCAGTGATTGGCAGTGTGGTAGTCTGAGTTAAATGAGCTTAGCCATAAGTCTGTATGACAGTCTGATGCAGAGTTTTGAGCTCTCAGAGTTGATTCAATGTTAAGTCAATGGCAGTCTTTTGCAATGGAAGTCTATGGGACAGTTTCTAGGGTCCAAAAGTGGTTGCTAGGGTGTGGCTAGAAAGTTTAAAGGTGATCAGTCATTGGCAGATTGATAATCTGAGTTAAATGAGCCCAGTTAGAAGTCTGTGCGACAGTCTGACGCAGAGTTATGAGCTCACAAAGTTTGATCCTATGTTAAGTCTATGGGATTTTTCCGGTGGTCCCGGGACGTTTTTCGGAAAACCGAAAGTCGGATCAGTCGGAAAAGATATAGCAACGCGAGTCAGAATAGTTTGGAGGTCTGGTGCGAGTTTGGTGGTCATAGCTCGAAAGCTCTAGGAGGAGATAGTCTTGCAAATTTAGTCTCAGAAGAATAAAAAAAAAAATAATAATAATAAGTTTAGAAAGGATAACAGTAGGTTGGCTTTGACAAGCCAGCCTAATAATAAGTTTAAGATAGATAACAGTATGCTGGCTTTTCAAGCCACCATAATAATAATAAGTTTAAGATAGATAACAGTATGCTGGCTTTTCAAGCCACCATAATTATTTAAAATGAGTAATACTATTAGTAAAAAAACAAACAAACAGATAACATGTAATTTCTAAGTTATTAATAAATCCTTCTAAATCACAAACAAATCCTTAATTTTAATTACATTTTTTATTTGACTTTTTTATTATAGGATCACAGTATTTTATATTTTGATAACAGCATAAACAATGCAATTTAAAGGCTTAATGATATTCATCCGTCTGACAGCACATGTGCTGCAAATCCTCACGAAGCATTCACATTAAAAGAGCCGCTGCACTTTCACACAACACAAACGATTTACAAAAACGCGCTGCATTTTCCCACAACACTTGCAAAAACATGGGAACACGAAAATGTTTCAAGTGCACCTAAAAACACTGTGCCATGATTATCGCTCATTGAATTTGCAGGTGAACTTTAAAAGGCGAGTGTTTTCTTTTTTGTTTGTTTGTTTATTTTAACATCCTGAATCTCGTCTTTTATATTTTATTAGCCTGAATAACCATAACCTAAATAGCCAGGTCTGTCATGTTTTAGGGTCCTCTTGAAATATTTAAATTGTGTTCCGTGCTATTTAAAAGTGTTGTGAGAAAATGCTGTGTGTTTGTGTTGTGAGAAAGCACATTTTCATAATTGTTTGCGGTGTGTTTTTTTAAATGTGTAGGATCTGCAGCATGTGTGCTGTCAAAAGAATGAAGGCTTTTCTTAATTTGCTGCCGTTTTTTGTAATTGCATGCGTTTTCTTAAATCGCAGCATGTTAAGTTCTCTTGGCCACCATGAAAATTACATTAAAAACAGTAATATTGTGAAGTACTTCAATTCAAAATAACTGATGTCTATCTGAATATACTTAAAGAATTGAATCTTATATAATGACTTTCAAGAATATTTGATGAAGGCAAAGTTTAAAACTGCAGCGAATACTTAATAGAAATCATACAGTATGCAAGAATTCACTGTCAGTGCTGATCAGTTGCATCCTTTCTGAATAATAGTTAATTACTATAAACTAGGACTAGATCTGTTTTTGGTACAATGTCTATATAACGTCCAGGCAATGTTGATGTGCTGTAGCCCTAACGGCCAAGTTTAGAAATAACCAGTTTGGTCGAAAATGCCATTTTCTCCCAATTGCCTCTACCTGTCTGTTGGAGAGACGGAGAGACAGGAGGCGGTGAAGAGCGAAATGCTTGTAGTCTATAATCATTTACAAAGGTCAGGCTTTAGAGAGAAAGGCAGAGACAGTGAGCCTGCCAGCGCTGCTCTCCATCTCTATTGATCCCTATCTGCAGTTCGGCCCACCAGAATGACTCGCCTGAGAGAAACACCTCAATAACCGCACCGCTTCAATTAGGGCTGCTGGATGAAGTCAAGGACGTGAGAAAACACGAACATGACTCCTGATCCTAATGCTGGCATGATACGGGAGTCTTTGATATGCTGAATATCAGCTGCAGTGTGTTTTGTTTTTTTCTGTGAGTGAGTGGCAGGTTCTGGGCTCTGGGGGGTTCGGAGGATCTATCACCTTCCAGAACTCCTTATTAACAAGGTGAAGCACGCGCCGTAAACCCTTGATAATGAGCCAAAAACCCAAGAAAATAAGACAGCGGAGCAAGTTTCCAAAGATGGTTTTCACATCCCACCAGCATCAGGGTACGCATTTAACTGCTGTTTCTGAAAAACTTGGGCGCTAAATGAAGTTGTTGATTGGGTGATCAGCAACATGTTGAAATCAATTGATTTAAAAATAAAATGTAAAGTCATAATAACTGACAAAAACTATTAAGCAGGCATAATGTAACTATATCAGAAAAATAAAAAGGTATATTAAGCAAAAAATTGTAATAAAATGATAGTAAAAAAAATGGCAACAATTAATGAAGAGCAAGATTTATATTTATTCTGACATTTGCACATAATATTCATATTATATGTGTATTACAGTGTTGGGGAAAGTTACTTTAGAAAGTAATGCATTACTAGTTCCGTTATTTTCATACTTGCCTGAGGCTTGAACTCTTTCAAAACTTGAAGGGTATTTTAATTTTTTTTGTTTTAAACAGAGGAGCTCTGCATTTAACGATACGCTGTATAATCTATACCTTAATTTACCTTAAAAAAGAAAAAAACGAATAAAAAGAAATGGAATAAATGTTACCTTTTCCTTCCTGAACTTTCTGATGCTTTACATGCCCTTAATACAGATTAATGAAAGTTGCATTTGCTACTGTTGTATTTTTGTTTTATTAGTTCAGCAAAGGCAATGTCCATTGAGACTATAATCCCCTTTTCTTCCATGTGTTCAAAACAATGAAAATACTTCCATAACAGAAATGTAAGGTTCTGCCATCTTGGTTTTTGTTCGTTCCCGTGTGGGCTAAGGTTCTCATTGAGTGTGATTCAACATGATTACACTAATTTTAATTCAGCAAACGATTTTTTAAAAACCATATTAATTAATCTAAAAAGCCACTCGAGTTATATTTTTTAAAAATTAACTGAATTATTACTAATCTTTTTAACTAATGCGTTACTTTACTTGCTACTTAGAAACGCAATACAATTACGTAACCCGCTAAAACTGGTTTATTAACTTGTTTATAAGAACAAACAGTTTGATTTTAGCTTAACACTAGAACTACGGTCATTTTGACTGTTTTTAATTGGCGAAATTGAATAATTTGCTAAACTAAAACAGATATATCTATAATACCACGACTTTCCTAAATACGTGTATATTTCTTTTTATTAAAATTACAAAACACAAAAAGAGTTATGAGCTGAATTGAACTGAAACTAAACATCAACTGTGACAACTGAACTGAATTAACTAAAACTTAATCTATGTCAATCTGAAGTTTTGTTCCTTGCCACTGTCCCCCACTGGCTTACTTGGTTTGGGACTTGTGGCGCTGCGCATTGATGGATTTGCTCTTCAGTGTTTGAACTTTCAGCAGTGTAATTTAAACCACGCTGAACTGAACTAAACTTCAACTTTTAAAACTCTACTGACACAGTTTCAATTTACTAAAACTTCTATGTCAAGCTACATCTACATTCAGCACAATCTACATTGTAAAAGCGCAATAGGAAAAAAACAAGTATTGAATTTGTTTGACACAATCTACATTGTAAAAAGCCCTTTAGAAATAAATAAAGATCAGTATAAGAATTTCTACCTAGAACTACCATAGACCTGGCATTTCAGTGTCTGCTACTTTTCCCCGTGACTTTAAATATGTATGCCTCTGTTGCCTAGCCACTTCCTGCTAACAAAAACATTTCTGCTGGCAAAAACAACTTAACTTCATTTATATCTATCAAAACAGGATATTCAGTGCCATGAAAAAGCCTTCTCAACTCTCTGTGAAAGTGAGGCGCGGATATTGTAGTAACCTAACAATACATTTATAGTCTGTATTACCAAAAAGATTGTATTTATAGGGTGATGACTTTGTTAAATATGACGACACATTCAAAGCCTAAATTTAATATCTCAAAAGAAGCTTTGTATGTAAACATGTTGTGAAAATATTATGTCTAATATGAGAACAGTCAGAATGACCGCTATGGTAATTATAGTAGTTATAAAATTCTGGTAGTTCCAGTGTTTATTTCTACAAAATAAATTACTCAAAATCTGAAATTTGATGTATAGGGTGAAATTTTATCAAATCTTTATAGAATTTATTACACATGGGTTACAAATCCACAAAAACTGGGAAATTTCAAGATGTCTCTTACTGTTTATTTAAATTATGTAATTTAAAGTAATTAAGAATTTATATTAACAGTCTTTAAAGAAATATATAGGCTATAATTAGCAATTATAATGTTATACATATAAAAAATACAACAAAACAAAATTTAAGCTGCAAATGTATAACAGCAAAATAAATGTATGCATATTTATTTTTTTTATTTATTTTGTACATTTTACATTAAACAATTGCACTATAAATTGCTTAATAATATCATATTTTTGAATAACATAAGGTTTGCATTTAACATATTAATGAAAATGTTAAATTAAACAAAATAAACAAAAAAACGTAAAATATTATACACACATTTCTTTAACCTGCCTATGTGAAATCTGAACTGTTAGCCCAACCGAAATCCCTTATTTAAAATAGGAGACATTCCTTCACTCCAGTTTCTTATTTCAGCAATATTATGGTGAGAAGACAGAGGAAAAGGAGGAGGAGGAGGCAGCTGTCTAGGCTTTCAGACAGGCCTTCAACAACTGCCATTCTGCTTTGAGGTGAACCATGTAAATAAATATACAGAACTGCGGCATTCAGCACTTCTCTTTACTAGTCTCGTTAGCTATATTGTGATGTGAAAAAAGGAGACGCGGCAAGACCAAAGAAGCTTCAAGAAGTGCTTCTGTTTCTCCATAACGATACGCCCTCAGGTAAGAAAAACAACAGAGTGCTGAAACAAACAATATATACAGAGCTACAGAGACACAATGGGCTATGATTTGAATAAAACATGCTAGGAATGATCAGAAACCATCCTCTTTGATGGATGAGATTCGAGAGTGGCTGTCAATGTAAACAGAGCCATATGGTGACATGACGACATATGGTGTGTAAACTGCTTATTTACAAAAAGGGAGGGAAAATGACAACAGCAGCATTTGTTTGTTTTTTTCTAAAACAAATGGGCCAGTTGCTGTATCCAAATTTTTAAGTTCCTACATGGCACTCACTTCATGGTGCTAACAAGAAATTATAAAAGTCTGAACAAGAAATAATAAAAGTCCAAACAGATCACTTTTAAAGAAAAATCTAGATTTAATACAGAAAATAAGACATTAAATAGATTTAGTGTGAGGGCAAAAATAAAATGGAACAAAATAAAAAAATTCATTGGGCCCTAAATTGTAAGAACAAATTAATTTATCCATTTATTTTTTTGCATTAAAACATTGCAGGTTTGAAACACTGCAACCTCTAGTCATGTTCAATATATTTTATGGAAATTACGTTTTTTTCCAATTTATTTATATATTTTTATGCTTTTAATATTTTTTACCTTTTATAATTGTTTATTATTTTATTTAAACATCTTAGAATTTAATATTTTTTGTTTATAATTTAAGCATTTTTTATCATCTATTTCCAGTATATGTTTAGTTAGTAGTTCGTATAGTTAGATTACGGCTCCGCTGTGTTGGTTTTGTATAGGTTTAAAATAGCTCTTACATCCAGTTGTGTGATGATAAAAATGATTAAGTTTGATTAAATAACGTGGTAGTCCTACAAGGCACAACATTTTGTTCCACTGTTTGTCCACTCATGTAGTGGAATGAGAATAAAGCATAACTTGAATTTACTTGATTTAATAATTAATAAAAAAAATTTAAAGTATGTATTATCATTAAGATATTTAAAATTTTAATGGTTTTCATTTAAATACAGATTCAAAGTCCATTGATATGTTGTATGTAAATGCGCTATAAGTTGTGTGTATATATTAGGGATGTAACACTATAATATCAAGAAAAAAAAAAAAAGTGCCAATGTGTATCACTGATGTAAACTATGGTCCAAATCCAAAATCACCTACTACTCAGTAGGTACTGCATTTCAATTTAAACATACAACTCGGTCATTAGAAAAGTACGTTCTATACAGTATGAATGTCAGTAGTATGAATGGGTCTCGGTCGTACTACATCCACCAATTTGTCATGATCATGTGACCTATCCACGTCAGTAGCTGGCAGCTAGCTCTCTGCAACTCTCACATGGCCACCTAAGAAAGACAAGCAGGGCTGCGACTGGTCAGTACCTGGATAGGAGACCACAAGGGAAAGCTAGGTTGCTGCCAGAAGTGGTGTTAGTGAGGCCAACAGGGACGCCCAATCTGTGGTCTGTGTGGGTCCTAATGCCCCACTATAGTGATGGAGACTCTATACTCAGTGAGCGCTGTCTTTCGGATGAGACGTTAAACCGAGGTGCTGACTCTCTGTGGTCGTTAAAAATCCCAGAATGTTCCTCGAAAAAGAATAGGGCTTTAACCCTGGCATCGTGGCCAAATTTGTCCACTGGCCTCTGTTCATCATGGCCTCCTAACCATCCCCATATCTTAATTGGCCTCATCGCGCTGTCTCCTCTCCACCAATCAGCTAGTGTGTGGTGTGCGGTCTGGTGCAATATGGCTGCAGTCACGTCATCCAGGTGGATGCTGCACACTTGTGGCGGATAAGGAGATTCCCCCTACTGTGTAAAGCTGTTTAAGTGCCCCGAAAATCACTATATAAATGTGAGGAATTATTATTATTATCATTATTATTATCAGTTGGGTCGCTTCACTCCCATTCAAGAATTTTCTCACGGTGCATCATGGGATAGCGTAGCTTCCATTAAATGAACACTTCAGAGTCTCGCCCGGGTACTTCTCACATACTGTTTTTTGAATTCTATGAATTTGGACATACTACTCAGCTCACATACTGTTTTAGCATACTATATAGTATAGAAGTATGCGATTTCAGATGCAGCTTATAAGATTGACAAACTGAGCTTGTTTAAACCAATTTTTTATTTATATCCAATTTAAAAAGTGTATTTCACTCAAAATGTATTCATTGTATCCAATTCTGTATTCATCGCATAATGACATATTCGAAGCCACAAACTCATGTGCGCTGACACACTTGGGTATGTTTACCTCAGAGAAACCTACTTCAGCATGTACTTCAGTCATGCAAATGACATGGGTATATCTTATGGCTCATAGTAACATGTGTTAGCTACCTCTTTGCAAATATTTTTGAGCTGGTTGATCAATACCGGCTTCCAGGTACGCACACATTGGTAATTTTAGGTTTAAACAGTTACACCTAATGTTTGAGGAAAAGTGCATGTATTTCCAACTGTGATCCAAATTGCCTGGAACTAGCTGTGTATTATCAGAATCAAGAATTTTTACAGACCATGGAATAAATTATATACATTTATACAACAGTTCTGTCTGGTTCTCAAATCTGATTGGCTGATAGCCATGCAATATCGCATCTGTACAGCCTCTTCAGTCATGTGTATTACTCTGTACACATTGACTGCCAAGCAAAGGACTAAACTCACTACTGTTTGACAAATATTGCTGCTGTTTGACAATATAATGTACATTTTAGGCTTTTTTTAGGCAAGAATATAGTTGTTTAGATTGCAACTATTGCAGTTTATTTATAAGGATAGTGCCTATTTGAAAATATGTTTGCATAATTTCGAAGATGTGACTTTTTGTGCTTCTGTGGCCATCAGCTTGTCATGTATGGCCACAGCCATATCACCCTGCAGCCCAAAACCGGTTACTCACCGAAGCTAAGCAGGGCTGAGCCTGGTCAGTACCTGGATGGGAGACCACATGGAAAAACTAGGTTGCTGTTGGAAGTGGGGTTAGTGAGCCCAGCAGGGGGCGCTCAACCTGTGGTCTGTGTGAGTCCTAATGGGTAAAGCCTAGATCGGATATGCGGCCGGCCGGAAGTGTGATATGCACATTAATATAGCAGCATTTTTTATGACACTGTATAACAATAATTAATATTTTTACAGTACTGTGAAGGTTGAGTTTAGATTTGGGGTGGGAATAGGCGTTAAAAAGTACAATTTATTGGATAATTTAATAGATAACATTAATAATACTCTTTTTATTTTACTGTGACGGTTGGGTTTGGGGTGGGGGTAGACGTTAATAAAATCCAATAAATGGGAAATTTAACAAATAATAGAAATAATTCTCATTAACTTCCGGTCGCAAACGTATCAGATCTAGCAACAACCATCCTAATGCACTAATGAAGGGGACACTATCCTGTCAGAGACATTGACGCAGAGACGTTGAACCGAAGTCCTGACTCTCTGTGGTCATTAAAAATCCCATGGCACTTCTGGTAAAGAGTAGTGATGTAGCCCCAGTTTCCTGGCTAAATTCAGTCCATTGACCCATACCCATTATGGCCTCTCACACAACCCTATCCATCGAATTGGCTGTATCAATATCACCAACAGCTAGTGTGTGGTGAGCGCACTGCCACCGTTGTTCTGTGGCTGTCGTTGCACCATTCAAGTGGATGCTGCACACTGGTGGTGGTGTGGAAAGGCCCCTCCCCCTCATGATTGTAAAGTGCTTTGGGTGTATGGCCATACATGATAAATGCGCTATGTAAATACACACATTACATTACATGTTTTTCAAAGAGCAAAAGAAATTGATGGTTGACTTTACAAAACAAAATAGCGACAGAGATCGTACAATAAGTCCTTAGGGGAAAAATATATTTTGTTTTTTATTTAGATTTTTGATTAAGATTCTTTTAATGTCCTTCACTATCCATCTCAGATTGACAGGTCTTCAGTTTTCTGCATAATAAACACAGACCTAGCTATATTTGAAATCATCGTTTTTTTTGTCTCCCATCCTCCATGAAATAAAGTAATTTTGCTGTCATTGGCATTAAACCTGATGAAAGATTCATAGTGCTCAGATGTGCCGTGCCCCCCACAAGTCAAAGATTAGCCCATATTAGACTCATAATGGCAGCAGAATGATGACTTCTCCCCCATGCGGTAATAAACTTGTTAGGAGACGTAGAAGACCATTTGTCTCAATGTCAGACTAAATGATGTCAAAGTCACAGCAATGGCGTAATCATGAAAAATGTATGTCAAGCACTTTTATTAGTACTATTAAATAGTCTTCCATAAAGCTCACCTCTTTAGCTTTCTGCTTCAGCCTGGCCTGTTCGGGATCCTCCTGCCTCGAGCGACTCTGCAAGCAAACAGAAACATTACAACTCAAATAGACTGCTTTGAATTATGCACAGGATTCAGACAAAATGAAAGCAGAAGTATGAATCGAAAACAATAATAAAAAAAAATAAAAAAAAAAAAAAAATCAACATTTGTCGCTATTTATACTTGTAAACTGATCTGATGCTGTAGAAATGTGTAAATATATTTTAAAAATCTAAAAGAAAAAAAAACAATATTGGCTCCAATCCTGGAGCACCTTGACCTTCTTTGCTTTCAGGAACTTTGATGTGGAGGCTGAAGTATGAGAAGGAGCGCTATCCTGAAAAACCATGATTTTTCTTTAACCAAACTTGACTGATTTCTGTAAGAATTTTGGGTCCATGTGGGTCCCAATAGGTTTTCTGCAGTATTTGTGATGATTGAGATACAGTTTAACAGATGGTTCATCTGAAAAATCCACCTTCAGCTACTTTTCCAAATTATCAACTAGAAGTCAAGTTATTATTTGTTGTCCAATTGGAATCGACAAGTCTTGTGTCACGTAGTGTATAGCCTGATTTTTTTTTCTTTATTCATTTATTTAAATTATTTATCTCTACATTTGCAGAATTCTAAACTTCTGCAACCAGAACCATTGACTGTCTAATATTCAACCATGATGATATACTACTGCTATGCAGCAATGTGGATGTAAATAGGTCAACTCTATTGCCAAGCACATATTTATATGAGACCAGGAACAACAAAACATAAGAACAATAATCTCCTGGCTGACGTCTCAATTATCCGCCTGCATTAATTAGAATGGGGCTGGCGCTGCACTGGGAGTGCGGGACATCGGCAGCGTCATCATCTGCGTTTGTCGTTTAAGTCGACTAATTACCTCGGCTTTCATGTTGCCTTGTCCTTCTCCTGTGGGGAATCGTCACACCCACACTGTATCTTAAGGATGTGAAACTTCAAGGGAGAGCAGTGCATGATGGGAAGTTGCTATTAGCCATTTTCTGGCACTCTGGAATCTATATGTGAATCTCAAGCGTCGCCGGTGTCACAAATGTAATGGTTATGAACTGGTGGGTGAGTGATATGAAATATCACTGGGGTGGGATTGAATTGGATTGGTTAACTCATTCCAGTGGAAAGATAGGAGCTATACTGCTAAGCATCTAGATTTGCTGAGTGCACTGGCTTCTGAATTTTGTGCTATTAATTTAAACTGTTTACATATATTAAGCCTATTTTATAGAAATTAACAGGATAAACTTTAAACAGTATTTGCAAATCTTTAACATTTCATAAACATTAGTGCTTGTCGCTCCTTTTTTCATGATTATTCAGGCACAATTTTCCACCATCTAACCCTAAATTAGACTTAACAATCAGAACATTTCTATTTAAAAGATAATATTTTGGATTTTAAAAACTAGTGATTAATGGCACTGAACAATTTCAATACAGTATTTAACTGTATTAAGCTTTCTTCCATTTAGGCTACCACTGCAAACACTCACTTATATTTATATATAGTTTTTATAATAATTGAAAACAACTGAAGCTAACTTTTAAATGCTTTTAAAAACTTTAGCAAACTCCATAACGAGTGTCAATTTTTGTACAATAGAAATGTAGATTTTATCATTTCTTTTTTCTAATTAGTTTCACCTCCATATATAGTCTACTTTATTTATTCATTGCCACATCAGCAACTTATAGCCCTTTCATGGGAAGTTCAAAAAACCTAAAAACTTTGCATGAGAACAACTTAACAACTTCATATTTCAATCAAATATGATACACAAATCAATATAAATAAATAAAATTCATAAAAATGTATATTACAATAAAATTAGATTTTTCAATTCAATATTTGATAAATAGCTTAAAGTTCTTTCTGTGACACCTTTCATATATAGTCTAGTATTAGTTCGTAGCATAAATTATAAGGTTCATGCCATTTTTATTTAATAATATTTGTATCTGTCAATATTAAATTTCGCTACATTACTTGACAAAAGTTTTATCGTTGATCCCAGTTCTAAGAGTAACAAATAATAAATTGATATCTAGTTGATCATTTGGAAAAGTGGCAGAAGGTAGATTTTTTTTCCGATAAATCATCTGCTGAACTGCATCCCAACCTATTGGAACCCGCATGAACCCAAGATTCTAACAGAAATCAGTCAAGTTTCGTGAAGGAAAAATCATGGTTTGGGGTTATATTCAGTATGGAGGCGAGAGATCTGCAGAGTGGATGGCAACATCAAAAGCCTGAGGTCTCAAGACATTTGTGCTGCCCATTACATTACAAACCACAGGAAAGGGCAAATTCTTTAGCAGTATTGCGCTCCTTCTCATACTTCAGCCTCCACATCAAAGTTCCTGAAAGCAAAGAAGGTCAAGGTGCTCCAGGATTGGCCAGCCCAGTCACCAGACATAAACATTATTGAGCATGTCTGTGGTAAGATGAAGGAAGAGGCATTGAAGATGAACTCAAAGAATCTTGATGAACTCTGGGAGTCCTGCAAGAACGTTTTCTTTGCCATTCCAGATGACTTTATTAAGAAGTTATTTGAGTCATTGCAGAGATGTATGGATGCGGTCCTCCAAGCTCATTAGAGTCATACACAATATTCGTTATTTTTCCACTGCACCATGACTTTATATTCTCTACTGTACATTATTTCAGTAAAGTGACAATACTTTTGTCTAAGCAAAGTCAGACCTTACTGTCCTAAATAAATAATTAAAAATCAAGGGATGATCATGTTTGATTTTGGTAAAGTAAGCATAATCTGCAGGCTTTTTCCTTTCAAATAAGCCACTTCTGATACCAAATGAATAACTGTAAGTCAAGTTATTATTTGTTGGTTTTAAAACTTTTCTTTTGTAAAACTAAAGACTTTTGTCAGGCAGTGCATATCTATTTTACATACTGCACATTTGAATAATACCGGACACCACATAACATAAAAGCACTTGTAGTTTATAAAATGTTTTCAGTTTCACAGATATTTTAATACTCTTTGGGGTGTTTATAGAAACATTTTAAAATAAAAAAAAATATATTTAATAATTTTAAGCATTTTCTTATTTAAATTAAACAATTTTAACCATTTAAAAACTTAATTAAATCCAGCATTTTACTGCCATTGCATAGCAATGTTTATAAAACTACAAATTCAATTACAAAAACCATCCCGCAAGTCCATCCAAAAACCCTCCACTTGTTTTAATACCTAGAAAGCGCCTGTAATCCTCATGTCTGCCTATATAGCAATTTGAAGCCATATAGCCTTGATTAATTTATAAGCAGTGTTCACTTTGATTGGCGCCAAAAAGGTAAAGGTAGTGGCGCCTTAAGCTTCATCCATTACATATAACGTGATTTCTTCCTCTCAACAAACTCAGTGAGTGAGATCGTGTCACTTCCTTAGAAAGAAAGCAACTTGGAGGCAAATTTAAAACATCCTCTCTCCGCTCCCTAACAGAAGACTCATTCCCTTTCCCCTGATGTACTCCGGTCCAGGCAAAAGTACAATCAAATCAACTCGAGACTGCAGAAATCCCTCTGGCTTTGCCATTACTGCAATTTGCTACAGTATGAAGCTGCAGAGTGCAATCTTGTGTCTTAATAACACTGCTGTTTCTCTCCCAGGCTTAAAAGCACAACCGGTTTTCTTTTAAACGCCATCCAACACGTGCCCACATTCGCTGGATGGGCAGAGACTGGCGCCGACGGCCACTCCCATATCGTTTAAACCTACTTTTGCGGCTTTCATTAGCAGCTCCCGTTCCTCGTCGTCTTTCCTCTGCTTCTCGATCTTCTCCAGCTGCTCGAAGAACTTCAGTTGGGTCCGAACATCTGACGCCTGCTCGTACAGATCTTCATCCTAAGGAAACACAACATTGCAATAAGTTCAACACATTCACTAACTTTTCACACACAAAAAAGTTTCAGAAGGGGTTCTGCACATTTTATGAGGCTAAATTTAAGACTTTAACACTTTTAAGACCAAATACAGAAAAACATAATAAAAAGGACGGGAAAACAACACAACAATAGGTTGAGAACTACGTATAATATCAAGAGAGAAAGTAAAAATACAAAAAACTGATATATCTTTATATATAGATTTTAGTTTTGAGCATTTTATTGGTATTTATATACTTCAATCTTCACATTTCTTAATGTAGTGCATTATAATGTAGTGCATGAATACATTTGCAAAAAAACTCACTGAGTGTTTTATTGGTATTTTAAAATATAAAATAATATAATAGATTAAACATCACTTTGATAGGCAATCTTGTGCCGTCAAACAAATATTCCCATCCAAAATTAAAGTTAACATTTATATGTTAAAAAATCAACAAGTTAACATCTACATGTCTGTGAATGTATGTGTCTGTTCAGTGTATATTTATAACGTACATATAAATGAAAAATACACCGCATAAATATACATAAATTTATTTACTAGTGCTGGGAAAGATTAATCACAATTAATTGCATGCAAAATAAAAGCTTGTTGTGACACAATATATGTGGGGCTGTTATATTTGTTTATTATGTACAGTATATGTGATACAAACACATACCCAGGGCCCTATCATACAATCGCCGTAATAAGGCGCAAGACGTGTTTGGTTCCATTTGTTGCTATTTTCAGACCAATACAACCCTAATTTCCCCGTTTTGCACTGTTTAAATAGCAAATTTGCACCGCTTTGTTGACTCATGGCTGTTCCAGTCTAGAAAGGGGGTGTGTTAAGACACATTGTTGGCACGTTGCTATTTTGAGGAACTGAAATAGACTGCTTAAAATGACCAGCTGAAAGCAGGTCTAAAGTCCAGCGCAGAGCACGTTAGTAGTGTACCTTAAACGCATACACATTGCTTAATACACACAGGATGTACAGCAACACGCAAATATCTTTACAAATGAAAAAGAACTAAAGGATTAAAATATTACAAAAATTATTATTTTCAAGATAAATATAAAACCACTGCCTCCATGCCTTCATCTCGGGGTGCTTTTGTATAATGTTATTATTATTATTATTATTTATTATATGCACATTTCTATTTGTTTTAATAAAAACAAGCTTAGATTTTCCACCTGTCAGGTTTTGGACCACATGGGGCATAGGACGCGTGTTTGGACATAACCTATTTTTTTTGAGCACACTTTGTTATTATCGTTTATTTATTTGTTTGCTGGAAATTAGAACTGAATTTAGAAATAGTTTTGAAACAAATCTTTGCGCTTAACAAGCCAAATTAAATATGTATGCTACTGGATGTGTTCAGTGGAGTGCGTACAACACCGTTTCCTTATCCACGAAACGAGTAAAGAGTAGAAAATAAGAGAAATAGAAAGTAAAGAGGTCGAATGGAGGAGGCTTATTCTTCATCTTTGTTGAGATGGTCTGTTTAACTGTTTTTTCGCTAGTGAGGCGTTCAGTTTTTTCACTTTCAAAGTCCGCCATGCAAATAGTAAATGTGCCATAGCGCAACGCAACTGACTCTTGAAGGGAATGGGAGCTGAGACTTTGATTGGTTTAATGCAAGTTATGCTCAAAAAACCCATAACTCGTTAAGAGAATAAGCACAACCCTGTTAGACCATGTGCCGCAGAGCAAACCTTATTTTTTCATCCTTAAAATTGCAAAAGTGGATTCGGACATGCCCTTAATGGCTTTGCGCCATTACATAAACAATAATATACAATACATACATGCATGTGTATTTTATATATACATGAAATATATTAATCCAAACTTTCATCTTGAATGCAGTTAATCATAATTAACCTTTTGACTGCACTAATGTAATCCATTATTCATACTGTACACCATTACATTGCAATACATCACTTATCTAAAATTGTGGTTGTATAGCTCCTCATCCTGAGGAAACAAAACAAAAACTCCTCATCAACAAGTTCATCACCTCCACAAACTAACTTTTCCCTCAGCTCGCCTAAAGTTCCACTCTTTTTTTTCCCCCTCTTTCGTACGTAAATGAAAGTGAAGTTAGTAGGTCACCCAGAGCTAATGGGATAATTGTGCGCTTCGCAGTGTTTCTGCAAGGCAACCCCAACTCTTTTCCCTGCGATGGTTCAGGTAAAAGAGCTGCGTGAGGACCAAAGCAGAGCGACACACACACGCATTTTCACACACTTCTGAGGCTATAGCCTATTAGCGGCAGGAACGGCACTGCTCTTCTCATCTCTCCTCGCACGCTCTCTTTTGCCTGACTCGCAGGGCCAACTTTTTCCACGTCTTCATTCAAGTTTGGCTTGTTTTTTCGCTGATGTCAACAGGCTGACTTCATACAGCCGAGCTGGTTGCTCATTTCCAACAGTTTGTTTCAAAATCAGAACGGGACAAATCGCAACATGACACCTTATTCTCGTTTTCTTCTTAGCGCAGAGCAAAAGTCTTCAGTTTTTTTTCCGCCCTCAAGCAGCATTGCATTTGGTTTTTCTGTAATAACAAGGGCAACAAATCTGGGGAAATTGTGGATAAGTAATGAATAATACAAAATACTCTCCTTTTCATTTACAAATAAACAAATAATTTTATACACACATTTAAACTAATTTTAACAGGCATCTTTTAAGTGGATGTGTAGAAATCAGAAACCCTTGTTATAGTGACTTGATGCTATTAAGTGAACTGCAAGTAGTAATTTATTGCTAGTGCTCGCAAGAGTAGCGTCTGTCTGCAGACTGCAAAAAGGGGCGTAACATGAAGGGGCTTAACTTGTTGTAGAGGAGTAACTTAAAGTTATGGAGACCCACATGTCAAAACTATGTTGTCTGTAAGATGGCGCTGTACCCACCAGTTATTAACGTCTATACCAGGGATCGGGAACCATTTTTCAACAAAGAGCCATTTCTGATTTTTTTTAGCAAATGCATTTTTTAAAGAGCCATTTGGATGTATGTACATCTCAAACTGCATCTTTAAAAATGCATTTGCTACTGGATTACTACTATAAATAATACAGGTTTAAACAAAATCTTAATTTATGTCGAACTCAAAAATAAACAAATATGAATGAAGAAATGTCTCCCTTTAATTGTTAACAGAGTTCTTATTAATTTTGCTGTAAAAAATGTACAATAAAGAGGGAATTGTAAATGTATTTTCAATAGGAATCGATAGAAATCACTGATTTCTAGTGACGGTTATAATTTTTTAAACAGTAAAATATTATTGAAGGGAGACAGCTGGAGAGCCACATATTTTTGGTCAAAGAGCCACATGTGGCTCGAGAGCCATAGGTTCCCTACCACTGGTCTATACCTATCACAACCCTAAACCCAACCATCATAGTTATTAACATCTTCACCAGGGGTCTCAAACTAGCGGAACGTGAGAAGATAGTTTGTGGTCCCTGCCTTAATTTGAAAGTTTAACATTAGTGCGGCCCATGAGTTTGATATAAATGGCACTTTGCAGTGCTGCGTGCGGAGTTGAACGGACCCACCAATCACGGTGAGGTATATGGCTCTCGGGGGCGGGACATCAGGTGGACTTGAGACTTGGAGAGAAACATTTGTTACAGTTACAGCAGCATTGCCATGGAGTGTTTTCTCCCATGCCTGCTGGCTGCCTCGTTTCTATTGGGCACATGCGGACATTCGGACATTAGAATTTTTAATCTGTTTGTTTTTTTCCCCATCTTGTGCTAAAAAATTCAAATCTTCTCAAATCTCTTTATTTTTTTATTTTTAAACACAAAATAAGATGAAAAAATAAACAAATTAGAAATTAATAATTATTATTATTATTAATGTCTTGTGGAAAACCTGATGCGGCCCAGCCTCACCCAGACTTTAGCCTCTAGCGGCCCCCAGGTAAATTGAGTTTGAGACCCCTGGTCTACACCTTTCCCAACCCTAATCTCAACCATCACAGTTATTAATGTCTACACCTTCTCCAACCCTAAACTCAACCATCAGTTATTACCGTCAACACTCAAACCCAAGCCTAAACCCAACCATCACAGTCAATAACGTCTACACCTTCCCAACCCTAAACTCAACCATCACAGTCATTAACGTCTACACCTTCCCAACCCTAAACCCAACCATCACAGTCAATAACGTCTACACCTTCCCAACCCTAAACTCAACCATCACAGTCATTAACGTCTACACCTTCCCAACCCTAAACTCAACCATCACAGTTATTAATGTCTACACCTTCTCCAACCCTAAACTCAACCATCAGTTATTACCGTCAACACTTAAACCCAAGCCTAAACCCAACCATCACAGTCATTAACGTCTACACCTTCACCAATCCTAAACTCAACCATCACAGTTATAAACATCTACACCTTCTCCAACCCTAAACTCAACCATCACTTATTGACGTCTACAACTTCTCCAACCCTAAAATCAACCATCAGTTATTGACGTCTACAACTTCTCCAACCCTAAAATCAACCATCAGTTATTAATGTCTACACCTAACCCCAAGCCTAAACCCAACCATCACAGCAATAAACACCTACACCTTCCCCAACCCTAAACCCAACCATCCAATTAATTAACATCTACACCCTCCACAACCCTAAACTCAACCATCAGTCATTAACGTTCCCCAACCCTAAACTTAACCATCAGTTGTTAATGTCTACACCTTGCCCAACCCTAAACCCAACCATCAGTTATTGTCTACACCTTCCCCAACCCTAAACCCAACCATCAGTTATTAACGTTTACACCTTATCCAACCCTAAACTCAACTTTTCAGTTTTTAACATCTACATCTTCCCCAACCCTAAACCCAACTGTCAGTTATTAACGTCTACACCTTCTCCAACCCTAAACCCAAACATCACATTTTTTAACGTACAGCCGCGAGTTGCAGAGGCTTTCATACTTGCCATGCTCCCCATTGTAATCTTCTTTGCAACCACAGGGGATAACACAGAATAGGGTAACTGTCATAACAATACGGACAAAGAAGTCAGCGAGTTGCAAGGTGGAGTTGCTGAATGAATTAATTTATACTTCTGCCTTCTGTTTGTGTTGCTCTGACAACAACACTTCCAATACGCTAGCTGCAGTGAGGTTTCCATGTTCCTCTTTGTTGAGTTTCTTTGCGGATGTTTTGTTTACACTGGAAATATCTAAATTGCTACCTTATTTCACAAGAAGCTAAAACTCAGTAACCATCTGAAACTTCTCTATGGGACTTGACCCTTGTTAAACACTCGCTTCAACAGACACGTAGCTCTTGGCTCCTCCCACACTAGTCACTGCTACCCAAGTCGACCAATCACAGAGTCTGCGCTATGCATGGTCACAACTAAATTTTTGAGAGGTGTGCGTCAGGATCGGTCTGAAGTATAAATTATTCTTTAAATTTAACCTAAAAGCCAAGATTGGTGCAAAATAGATATAAGCTTAACTGGCTAGACAACAAATCCAGCTTCATGGTACAGGTCGCAGGCCAGTACTTGGCGCCAGTACACCCTGCTTGTAAACAGTACATATAAGAAAGTGACGGCATGCCGTCTGCGGCTCTGGACTGATCTGTATGTAGAATTCGCTGTGTGTGTGAGTCTGTGTGTGTAAGATGCATCTCTGCTGTTGGTTATATTGTGAAGCAAATTTACACTATGCTGTGGAAGCATTAGGAAACACTACACCACTTTTTTTTGTTTGTGTTTGCATTTATCTACACTTTTCTAAACATGTACTATTTAAGAGCATGACATCATCGTTTTCAAAGTCTCATTTTGGGTGTTTACACTAAAACGACAATGGTGTTTTTCTTCCATGGTAATTTATGCGTTTTCAGTCACAAGAAAGATTCCTGCTGTTTTTGGCTGAAAACATCTCATGTAAGCAGCCCCTAAATGAGATTCTATGCCCAAATATACTATAAGTCTTAATCTTTCCGTTTTATTACTGAGGAAAAGAGAAAAAAAAACTTACCTATGCAGTAATATACTAACAACATACACCTGCTTTTGGAATTTGCTTTGAGATTGACATCTGAAAGTCTATGCTTATCACAAATACTGTGTGTCCCACAGGTAAACACAACATTGCGGCGGTGCTGCTGTGTGTTCATCTCATAAATACAATCATTTGGACATGACTTGAAGGCAGTAAAAGTAAAAACTGTGAAACATTTATTTACTTAGCTACTGTGTTTCACCACACAGCACCCATAAAGAACACATTCTGCAACCATTACATATAGGGGATTCTAATGCTTCTGGCAATCAATGAATTATCATTGAAATTATGCCAAAGATAAAATAAATCAATATAACTTTTAAAAAAATCTAATTTTCTTTATTTTAAAAAAGGGTGAAAAAACACAATAATTAACATAAAAGTTGTGAAATTACTTCAAAGGTTCATCAACCAGTAAGGTAATTTAAGTTTTATGCATCAAGTTGAGTTATAATATAAGCAAAAATAGTAATATCTGTATATTGGTCAAAGATGAGATTTTTGTGTGAGCAAAAGACCTTTTATATACATATAAAGCATGAAATAATTGTGATGTAACATTAAAATATGGGTGAAATAACGTTTTAGTGTATCTTTCTCATTTACACAGTTTATTTGAAGGATAATGGTAAACAACATAGATTTAAATGAAATAATTAATAATATATTAAGAGTACATTGTGGCTGCATTGTGATCTTCAACCCTTGTCTAATGTGTAAATTTACTACACTTCTGTTGGTGTTGTTTTTGCCCCATTGACTTCCATTATAACAACATACTTTGATTGCAAAGCCATTACACCATATAATCATGCATTCTTGATTGTTTGTTGTTTTCACTCTTGGGAGGAAGCACAAATTGTCATTTTACTGTTGATCGTCAGTTAGCAGCATTAACCCTTTAGATAGACCCGTTTAAAAACCGTTCTGGCTTTTATATGGAGTTCTATGATAGTGTGCGATAATTATAGTGTGCGTGGATAAATACACTTTCTGTGTTTACTTTGTCCTGAAAACAGGTGCTTGTTTTAATTTTCTCAGACATATCAAAATAAGCATGCAAAGATCTCTCTTGCACTCTCACACACAAACACACTATACTTCATATAAAAGACAGAAAGTAAGCTTAATTGCTAATTTTACCATCTTCCGAAAAGGGAAAACTACCAACAATCAAGACTGCATATTAATATGGTATCATGGCTTTAGAGCTTAGATCAAGCTCAAAAAATTAAACCTTACTGTACCTGAGCCTGTGCACCTTGTGTCCAGGACCGAGCCGATCCGACACATTAACTGTAATTATGAGCCCGAACCCGATTTAAAGCACACACTTTTTTTAAATATGTGACTGCTATAACAGACATGCTCAGCTACAATTCTGAGATGTTTGAACTATAGAAATTACTTTAGATTTATCTTACCTCACTCTCAGGGGTACGCTTGAAGTAACAAAAAAGGACATTGCATACCCGTATCAACTTTCCCATTTTTGCAGAGATTCTCCTGTTTTTTACCATTCTGTTCCGCTATCATGACATTAAAGAACTTTCCCATATCTTTCTGTGAAAAGTGAAAGTAGCATCAAAAAGCCAAACTTAAATCTGATATAGTCTAGTTGCAAGAGCTGTTTAAGATGCTTCTGCGTTGAAAATGAATCTAAAAATGGCCGCATTCACTATGTAACTTCTGAATCAGTCAATTCATGTAACGCCTGTTTTACACTGCATGCTGACGTTGCTGCGGGCCTTGTTTCAGATGAAAAGTTCAAATAAAAAGTGTATTGTATATAAAGATGGATAGGTAACTAGATAGAATAGAGATAGATCAAACTGTGCAGCAGCCACCAATCAGCCTCTGCTCTCCATATGCACTGCAGACAGGGGACTGACAAACGAGCTCCGTATAAAGACACTGTTCTTAGATCTGCTTCTGTACACGCAATTTGAAGATTAGCGAAAGTGGACGCTTGGGTATTTGGGTGTTTTTAGACAAATACAGACAAATACAGTTAATGATATGTAAACATGTCCATTCTGGCGTCTTTTATTTTAAACACAAATAATTTTGTCTTAAACGAGCACAAACAGTACGAAAGTAATCGAATGCTTTCATTATAGATTTGTGTATTTCTCCACTTGTGTAGCTCTCCACACAATTAGGCTACTTAAGTAATGACTTTAAAAAAAGGTCTTGGGCAAAGAATCTAAAATTAACATGGCTTTGCAATAAAAAAAAAAAATGTTGCTAGAAGTCAATTGGGCAAAAACCAGTGAAGGTTCCGAGAAGGGGTGGGAATATTAATATACTTTTATTGCAGAGGGAAACGTTTTACATTTGCACATTGAATACTTCGTCTCTGAGAGGTTTAAGTTTGGATTTTGGTTTGAAATCTTTTTTGTAATTGTATTTATATATATTATATTGTCAAATGTATACTACATTCATGTGTGTGTTCATATATATATATATATATATATATATATATATATATATATATATATATATATATATATATATATATATATATATATATATAGGTTTACTGGCCTGTTGGTTGGTTGATATGATTATGTTTTGCAGGTGTGATGCATTATATTTATACAATGAATGCTTTGTCTCTGAGGAAGTTTAAACTTTTGTGTAATGGTATGTATGCATCTCACATTGTCATATGTATATTGTTGCATGCGTATTCTTGGCTGATTGGGGTGATTGTTTGCTGGTGTGATGTGTAGAGCTGTACTACTATTTCTTGAGTTCTCCAATTGTATTGTTTAACTTGATGAAGACCATGTTGGTCAAAACATTGTGACTAAAGTGGCAGTGTGCCGATTTTCTTTTGATCTTTTGCTACTGTGTATCAAGCACCTGCATTTGAGATTCCTAGATGTGCGCACATTTCTGTTTCTTGGTGGCTTAAAATGAGCCACAACCATGATGAAAGGGTAGTCAATTTCCAAGAGTGTATTGTTGAGATTTTTAAAACTTTCAAAGCATTTTCCCAAAATATTCGTAAAATTAAGATTGTCCACTAAAAATCTATCTATTTGCTAAAACACAGGGACAGTTGTGGGCAAATTGAGACTGAAAACATCCCAAACAATTCTCAAGTGTTAAACATGCCTAAAAATGCCATCATGTGCTGTAAATAAAACACTAAAATATGGGTGAAATAATGTTTGTGTATCTTTTACATTATATATATATATATATATATATATATATATATATATATATATATATATATATATATATATATATATATATATATATATATATATATATATTTATTAAATAGTGATTATTAAATCAAATGTAAATTTGAAAAATGACAAATCGGTAAAACCTAGTTTGAGGGATAATAGTACAGTATTTTAAATTACAATAATTGGAATTGTATGGCTGCATTGTGATCTTTAACCCTTGTGTATTGTTAATTTTTTCTCCTTTTGTTATGTTGGTGCTGTTTTTGTCCCATTAACATTATAACAACCGTTCATTGATTGCAAAGCAATGACACCATATAATCATGCATTCTTGATTGTTGGTGGTTTTCCCTGTTGTGAAGAGGTAAATTTTTTTATTTTTACTGTTATTTTGACTGTGGCATCATTAAGCTTTTAGATAGACCGGTTTTAAAAAGGTTATGGCTTAAAATTGAGACTCAAAATCACCCCAGAGTGAATGAAAACATCCCCAAGAGCTCTCAAGTGTTAAATATGAGTTTTATAAAATTCAATCAAAACAATTCTTGCTCTAAATATGCCTGAAATTGTTTGTTTATTGTGTTTAAGACACAATATCACAATAATAACATATTACAGCATCAAAATTCCCTTAATCAGTTGTATACTTATTTAAAATATATACATATACAAATCAGTTCAAATGAATCTGAATCATTTTTCCAACACCAAAACTAATCTTTAATCAAGTGATCGCTAAATAATAAAGTACTTTAGTAGTAATCTATAACCAATAGGGATGGTTTAATAAGTCCAGTTTAGTGTGCTGTCCAATATAAGTCTCCTATTAGTAGAAGACTCATATATTACTAATGTATCTCCAGTGATCAGAACTCAGGTTAGGATTACCATTACCAGTTACATTTCCAGCGTGAAGGACGTATAATGAGAAGTGTTCGGTGGTGAAACTCAGTCTGTGGTTTCTCTTTGAAGTACTGGAGTGTGTGGTGTTCAGGTATTGGTTCTTACTTTACATGAATCGGCTCTATGTTGCGCAACAGCCGACACTTTCTCCAGCATGGAGCGCAGCCTGGACTGAGTGGCGTGAGAAATGAGAGTGACCGTCTCCATTGACACCTCCGTCACACCGAACTTCTTGGCTGAAACGAGACAAAGTTTGGTGGTAAAAAGTTACTCGGGGAAGGTAGAAGAGGGAAAAAAAGTGAAATGAAGAGCAATTCTTTGAGCCTGGAGCGTCAAGCCAATTAAAAGACGAGTATTATTGTTTTGCTTCTCAATCCTGCCTCGTGATATGACCTAATTTAACTGGTAAACACTTCAATGCCACACTTCTGTGCATCTGTCACACCCACACACTCGCTTTCAATCACTCTCTTTCTCTCTCCAGCAGGTGGCGCTACACACTCCTCCCGGTTTCCTCCTGCAGCCATCTCACACACACACATGCACACACTCACACAGAGAGAGAGAGAGAACTCCCCCGGAGGAAGATTTACATTTTTAACACACTCCACCCCCCTGGCGACAGCATAACAACCACAGCCGGGCTCCATGTAATAGCACATATCCGCGGGCACTCATTGGTATGCACTGTGTGCTAAATCAAGCGCACGGGGGGAGAGAGAGTTTTCTTAAATACAATAATGGAGGGCGCTTTTTGGGATGAGAGAGATCCAAAGACTTGCCTCGTGTCTGAACGACAGTCTGCCGCTTCTTCGCAGTGTTAAGGATGGCTTTAAAATTATTTATATAAAGGTGAACTATTTATTACTGATGAGATTGCATGTAGAGCGTTTGACTGTCTGGTCTTGATTATAGACTGGATTGGGTGTTGACATGCACCTTTGCTTACTAGTAATGGAAAAAAGGTAGAGGACTTTATTTCCAAGGATTTATGGGTAATGTTTACACTTCCAGTCAAATTTTTTATAATTTCAATTATTTTTAAGTCTGGATTTAGTTGATATAGCTATGAAATAATGAATAAAGAACAATTTTTAATGTCATATCTTTTGTAATTATTCCTGTGATGAAAATTGCATCATTGCTCCAGCCTTCAGTGTCACAAATTTATTCAGAAATTATTCTTAATTATGGCTAAAGTAACAATTCTGTTCACCATTACTGATGGCCAAAATGAGAAAAGGATTTTAGTGGAAACTATAAAGCATTCTTTTTCAGGTTTCTTTGAAGAATAGTGATTTTAAAAGAACAGCGGTTATTTGAAATTATTTATTGTAAGTATATATTTTTCACATTTGTTAATTAAATCTTAAAAAAAAAAATTAAATTAACCAGTAATTTTCATAAAATCATACTACCGATTTTTACATAACAAAACTAAACATTTATAAACACTAAAAACATTTTATTTATAATTTTTTTCTGTTATGTTTTTTGTTTTGGAGTAAGGGAGACTAAAACACAAATATAAGACAGACAAAATTCAATATACTACCATCTAATTACTAGTATCAAAGTTAACTAATTATTGGTGGGGAAAGTGCTATTCAAACACACATCTTTCTTATTCTGCACCAATGCAAATATATGTGTACTGCATTACTATAAAGTTATTTTGGAATAAATCAACAGTAAATGCTGTACATAACATTTACGCTCTGCGGGTTATTTCGGAATACCATATGAACCTCTTAGCAACACCCTAGCTACCATCTGGAATACAAACGGTGTGTCCGAAATCACATATAGCATGTGAAAAGCAGTGTGCAAGCAGAGTGAATAGTATGTCCCAATTCGTTTTATTTGACAGAAAAAAAAAAAAGTACTCGGTTGACCAACTACTTCCAGCAAGATTCTGAAATGCACACCGAATGGACACTTTAACTATTCCATGAGGCCACAGGAGAAAATTTAGGAATGGGAGAAAAGAGACGTAACTTATGCGGGTTGGTCAAATGATAAATGGTGGATGTAATATATTTAAATTCCATTCATATTACTCATAGTCTCCAAAATCACATAAAACTCAAGTAGGTACTACAATTGAATTTCCTACACAACTTTTAGAACCCTTAGTTCATTCCATATAGTATGAATGTAAGTAGCATAAACTTAGGTCAAGTTGAGTTTTATTGTCATTGCGCTACACTGTAAAAAATGTTTGTGACACAGTTTAAAAAAAAAAAAAAAAAAAAAAAAAAAACTGTAAAACTACTATGGTAACAATCCATATGGTAAAAATCTAATTTCATATATGTGAATAACTGTAAATTCACTTTCCTAGAATTCCCTATATGACATTTCATATGTTATAATTTTTTGTTGATATTTCTAAAGGTACTTTTCAGTTTATCTCTTGAGTAATTACAGGATTTATGTTACATCTAAGGTTGATAAATAAAGTTTATTGCATTACTTTATGTGTTACCGTGATGGTGTTTAGCAGTTGTGAATGACACTGAGGATCTATTTGTGGGAAAAGTTATTTGTGATGAGCCCTGGTTTATCATATGACTTTCTCATCCACACCTGCTTATGGTTGTGTTTTTGTCTGTCAAGCCTGATTTCTACTCGACGCGTTCACTAGTTTGCTTGAGCGCGTGCAGTGAACGTCACGTCATCGCAGTTTGTGGTGGTTCGCTTTGGGTGCATGCGACATGTTTTTGGCTGGCGGAGCGCATGACTCGATTGGATAGTTCACGTGGCACCACATTTCATTTGAGTTGAATATGAATCACTTTGAAGAGATTTTGTTTGAAACGAGTACAAACATCTTTATGATCAGTCCATGTGTGATCATAGGGAGACTAATAATTCTTGGCTAGAAATTGCAACCAGTGGGAAAGGAAGAAAGTTTTTGTTAAAAAGTTTAGAAAAACTTGAGGGATAAATTTGTTAAAACCAAAAAAGAGGCCATGGCAAAAAGAGCCATGTGGTTAATACAAAATTAAAGAATATATGTTTTTCCACCAGTCATAGGTTTTACACTGTTTATATTACAATTTTAAATTTAATAGTTACAAAAATAAAATGAAGTAACAAAACTATTTCTTTGATAACTGGAAAAGAATTTTTGAACCTATTGGTTTACAATATAGTGATGCGCTATTTTTCTAGGCTTTATTAGTGATAATGGTCAGAGAATGTTGGACCATTATTGCTTTTTAGCATATCAGTAGAGGACACAAACTAGCCAGACAGTAATGTGTGAATTGTGGAGTGGGCTAAATCAATAAAAAGACCGCCAGCATTTTTAAGCAAGTGTACTTTTTTGGCATTTATTCTTGCAGTAATAAAAAATATATTTGTAGCGCAACCCATGTTCCGTTGCCATTGAGATTTAACTTTAATAGGTAGAACTGTCCGAGATATGAACAAAAGCAAGTAATACATCAAAGTGTGATTTAAAAAAATGGATATTAAGTGATATTAATGATATGACGTAGTTCCGGAAACTTCCTACTTGTACGTTCATCTGTCCATCTGACTTTACAGTGGGGTTTTTTGACCGCCCCCTTTCGTTTTAAAAAAATATCACAAGGGCGAACGTGTCAAGTATAAACGCCTTGTCCATTTCATGAGGTGCACGCGCCGTCAGCGAAGTTCGAAACGCGACGCCAGGCAAAAGTATAAATCAGCCTTTACAAAGTTATGCTGTGTAGATGTTAGTACTTCAAAACACCATAAAAAAGAAACAATAAATATGCCAGTTTACCATAAATTTAGAAAATTTATTCACAATCCTACTGTATTTTTAACAGTTAAATTCCGGCAAACACAGCGGCCATTTTTTCTGTAAATCTTACAAATATTTATTTTCAAAGAGTGTCCAATTGTGAACAAAGTTGAATAAAATCTTGTGTCTCTACAGTCACCATTTGTTATTAATAACATGATCTATTAGCATCCGTTGAGCCCATTCAGAAATTTTCTTGCGCGGCATCATTGGATAGAGTCAATTGGACGCACACTTCAGAATCTCAACAGAAGTAGTAGTTCATCCAGGTACCTCACAGTTCACATATTGTTTTTTACAAGCTACATAAAAGGCAAGTATGCGATTTCAGACACAGCTCTCTTCACACTACACAGAATGTACTTTTCTAAAGGTTGTGCAAATTAAAATAATACCTACTCAACTAGTATGCCATTTCAAACACAGCTATTCGTTATGTTCAGGCACACATTTTCTTCACAAAAAGCAGATTAGGACATTTGTTTACATGTAGAATCCGCAGGTATGTCGATCTAAATCCATCTGGTGCTTAAAATGTGTATTGTTTGTTTATGCAGGGACATTCTGAGTGTGCAAGCAAGTGACCTTGTCAGGGAAGAGGCCCGAGGCAACCTTTCATTTCAGCACATAGCAGACTAACAGCGAGCCATCAAAAGACGGCATATAAAGTACTCATACGCAGAATGAGGAGCCCTCGAGCTCACACACAGGGCATTCATTATGATGACTGAGCAAGTGAGTGACCAGCTCTAGTGCACTAGAAAGTGGACAAGTCTTAGGTGGAGATCAAGAAGAAAGGGATTGAGGGATACCAATCAATAGATCTTTATGTAAAGGGTGGGTTATGCTAAGAAACTATTTGACTAGTAATTCTTTTTAGCTTTTAATAGCTGCATTTTTATACAAAATACAATAAAAACTGTAGAATTGTAAAATATTACTTCAATTTAAAATGACTGTAATTATAGCTCACTTTTAAGGTAAATTATATTTTAAAATGTAATCATTCCTAATCAGGGTTTCAGCAGGTTTCATCGAGTCAAATGTAAGACTTTTTAAGACCCTTTTATAAGTATTATGAATGCAATTTAAGACTTATACAGGGCCAAACACTAATGATTATTTTTATGTGTCAAAATAAAAAAAGTCTAGTTGTATACACTATTTTCAATATATTATTAATTTATTTTTTTAAAAGACACATTTAACAATATTAAAAGTATATTTATTGTGGAGGCAATTACATAAATAATCATAAATATATATTTGTTGGCTTGTGGTCCAAATTGATTGAGTTTAACTTCTATTCAACCTAATGCATTTCTGTTATTATGACAAGGAACGGTGTAATTGTTTTTACTTTTCTTTCCTTGATTTTATTAAGATGGGTAGTTGGTGATTGAATGGATGTTGGCCCAATTGGGTAGCTTTACTTGGACAGAGGAAAATTAAGACCTGTTTAAAATGATGTGAGACCTACAACACAATATTTCTGTGAATTTAAGACTTTTAAGGCCTAAAATATTGCTTTTGAAATTTAAGACATTTTAAGACTGTTTAAGACCCCACGGACACCCTGTATTACACTGAATTAGAATTTTCAGCATCATTACTCCAGTCGTCAGTGTCACATGTCCTTTCAGAAATCATTCTAATAGACCCTTTTCACAAGACTTATGAAGCGTTTAACGGTTATCATAATTTTAAACCTTGAAAGTTTTTAATATTTTGATTGTTAAAAAAAATGTATAAACAGTTATATGCAATTATGACTGTATTATATCATCTTTGCATCAAATTACAAAAAATGAATTACCACTTATGTGAGGTTTTTCTAATGCAGCATCTATGGGGTTGAGAGTAAATTTGACATTATTCTCTCCTCTGGCTGACATCATCAGTCTCACACTATTTTTTCCCTTTTTCTGAAAGTCTTGATTACACCATCATGGTGTTTTTCTTTTATTATTTCAGCAATCAGGATAGTAAATATTATTTGCTGTACTCTCCTATTCACTGCGCTTTAAGAACAATCTAAATCTCTTTACTAACACTTTAGATGATTTGATTACAATTATTTATAACAAAAAAATGTCAACGTTACTTTTTCAAAAACATGAAGGGATGCAAATGATTGCAATATTGATTACACTGTAAAATTGCTGGGTTCAATATGAAGGACTTAAAATAACTTCTTAATTTTTACAAAATTAAAGTGAATTAAACATAAGTAGTTGTTTGTATTTTTGTTTAAAAAAATACGGGCAAAAATAAAATCAACGGCAAAATATTAAAAGTTTTCTGCTTGACTTTGTTGTCATGACATCCAGTGATCATACGAGGCTTCACGTGATTGAGCGGGCTAACACCAGCTTTAACACACCACAGCAAAGTGATCATTTGAATGAATGAAGATGTCAGTCTCACAGAAAAGAAAACTTGATGAAGAGAATCGACAGTTAAGTTGAATGGACAGATAAGTATGTTTATTTTGCCACAAGCCAACACAAAGCATTCTGCTTGATTTGTAATGAGAATCAGAGTAAAAGACGAAATGTGAAACGCCACTATGAAATGAAACACGGACATTTTGAACGGCAGTATCCACAAAATACAGATATAAGGACCGTAAAACTACAACACTTAAAGTTTTCATTACACATCTTTTGTATTTTTCACTTTTTTTGAATAAAGGTCTGGATGCAGACCTGGTGTAGTTGGCCTGATTGCAATGCTTTTTAATGCCCACACCACTGCTAACCTCACCCCTCAGTTAAGTCACTAGCTCCATTGAGTGCATTGTGTCTGACATTGCATGTCTGAGATTTGCAATCTCAGCTTGCATTATCATGGATGCATCCAGCGACTATTAGGCCTCCCTTTTGTTGTGTTTTGTGCAAAAATGCACTTATATTGTATTAGAGGTTCTGCCACATCTGCATTGTATTCATGCGTTTTGAATTAAAATGCCATTATTTAAAGAAAAATTAAGTGTTGACTTGTGATGCATGTTATGGATGTTTATTAAAAACAAGTTATGTAATATTAATTGTTCTGAACCTTTGACCTAAATAAACATTCAGATTTGGACCTTTTAATGTTGACATTAAGAACCCCTGATTTAGGTATTTGATACATGTTTAGCTTGTTTTTTTGCTTTAAAACTTTAAAGAAGGTAGATTTGTTATTAAAATGTCTTTTTTAACAAACCTAAATACTATGTTTAACTTAAATGTAAAGAATTGAATTGAGTTTAATTTACATTGCCTATGCATTGAGAATTTTAAGCATTAAGTATTACTGAGTCAAGTAATTTAATTACTTCTTGGAAAAATGTAATAATTTTTCTTTTTAGATTAAGTAATTAGAAAAGTAATTAAAATACTATGATATAATTAGTAATTAATGTCTTTGTTAAAGTAACTTAACCAACTTGATCTGCGGCATCAAATCATCATACAAAACTTATTTCCAATAGATCACTTAACACTGTGTTCTGTCATGTGAATGAATTACTGGAATAATATTAAAACTACAATTTAAAATACATTTACATTTTATATATACACACACATAGTTATTATTATTCTTTATGTGCATGTAAAGAAATTACCCTGATTAAAATGTTTCTTAAGCTGTCATACAAAGTGTTAATGTGCAGATTCCTTCAGTAATCTATTCATACTTTAAAATATTAGCTCTCTGTGTGGCATTTAAATCAAGCAGCCGAATCCTGATGCTTATAAAAAGAAATGACACATGTTTCCTGTCTCATCGGGCCAGCTTTCATCAGCTTTTTGTTTAAATCCATTCATAATCCCACACCCATTTGAAAGATCCGCCCTCAAACAACGTCAGTCAACACTGATACAGTAATTAGACAGAATATTAACTGCCCACACAGTGGCGGTGCGGCTTAAACCTCTTTATGACTGTAAACCTGCCAGGAGAAACTGATCCTGACAATCACATAGCCAGACTGCCGCTATGGTATGTGTGAAAGGGTGTTGTGGTGGCTTATAATATTTGGTACCGGTTTCGAGGAGTCGTTTGTGGAGCAGGCTGGCAGGAAGGAAGGCCTCATCCTTACAGGAGCGGATCTGGGTGCCCACCAGCTCTGAACCCGTGGCCAAGATACGGGCGTTTTCCTCGTTCAGGTTCACACCAGCCATGGATGCCACGTCATTGATGTCGTCATCATCCCTGTGGATATGAACAGAGGAGACAGGAGATGGGTTTTTCCATGCATTAAACAGGTATATTATCATACCATATTTAAATCTAACAATTTTAAATATTTTAGTTTAACTTTTTTTTCATCAATTTATGATTCTGTTATTAGACTGTGAATTATATTTGTATAAAAATACAATAGAAAAATATATAGTTATTTTTATCATAGTATTTTTTCATTTAAAAGCTTTTTTATTATTTTTTTTTTTTATTAATTTAATTACATTTTTAAGATGTAGTAATTATGCTACAGCACACAAATGTATGGTAAAATCATTGTACATTTTAAATATTTTTTAAAATATTTTTTTTCCAATTAAAATATTTTTTTTTCCAATTTCAAGAATCAATAAAAAAAGATTAAAATATTTTACACTTTAATTTTATTAAAAAATTGTATTGTTACATATTTTTACATAGTTTTACAAAAGATTATTCATTAAAAACATACAACATATTCACAGAATAATCACTATTAATAAACTAATATTAATACTAAATATTTTCACTAATATTTTTATAAATTATTACAATTACAATGTATATTTTAAATAACTCCATCAAATATAATAAAGCAAAATATTATGAATATACAGAGAAACATTAACTTTTTTCAATAAAACACACATACCTTACATCAATTTATGATTTTGTAATACGCTTACATAAAGCTGTAAAATATGTATCAATAAAAATACGATATTAAAAAGTAATGTTATTATTTTATAATAATATTTTTTAAAGTTATATTAAATTTAATGTACGTAGTAATGCTACTGCATAAAAATACATACCCAAATGTATGGTACTGTAAATCCCTGTATATTTTAAATATTTGTCTTACAGAAAACAAAAACTGTATTTTGTACAAAAAAAATCATTAAATTCATACAGTTAGTTAACTAAATAATCATAAATTTATTTTATGAAATCATTAAAATTACTGCCTTTTAAATATTTATTTCAAAATATAATAAGCAGAATATAGAGATACTTATTAACTTGTTTCACTAATCTACACACATATACATTTGAGTATTTTGCGTTGTACATTTAAACATTAAAATGTTCAGTTATGTAGTACTATGATTAGTGTATTAGGAAGAATTGTTCATTTATATTTATATATATATATATATACACATATACACATATATATATATATATATATATATATATATATATATATATATATATATATATATATATACATATACATATACATATACATATATATATATATATATATATATATATATATATATATATACATATATATATATATATATATATATATATAAAACGTTAAACACATTTTGAATTTTGAAATTTGAATTTTGTGTTAATATAAAATTTGTAAATGAAAAAGTTTTTCAGTTTTTTTTTTTTTAAGAAAATTATTCTGCTGCATTTATTAAATGTAAAAAAGAATTGTTAAATATTTATAAAAAATAAAATAAAATAACTGCTTTCTTATTGTATGCAGTTTCAAATGAAATTATTACTCCAGTCATTACTGCTTTTATTACTATTACCATTCATAATAATAATAATAATAATAATAATAATAATAATAATAATTAATATTAGAGTGATTTCTGAAGGATCATGTGACTCTGAAGACTGAAGTAATAAAGCTGAAAAATTATCATTACAATCACTGGAATAAATTATTAAAATAAATCATAAACTACTTTTGAACAGTTATTTTATAGTGCAAAAACATTTCACAATTTTTACTGTATTTTGATTAAATAAATGCAGCCTTGGTGAGCAGGATAAGCTTATTTTATTCCCACTGATATATATATATAAAATGGGACAATTCTTTATTATTTGTATAAATGAATAAATATAAACTCATATATAAATTCATAAATATCACAAATCTTTCACCGTTTAATCATTTTCACAAAAACTATTCATTTTTCTTCACCATAATAATAATAAACAGTGACAAACCGGACTTCATTCCATCACACCCATTCTCACATCCTCATATTCAGCTCCCAAATGCCAAGAAACAAGAAGCAAATCTAGAGAAACGCTGCCATCTACTGGACTATTAGAAAAGCTACCTGAAAGTCCCGCCCCCGGGGTCATTGAGCTTCTGTTTTTGATTGGCCGAGGCATGAATGGCCACACCCATGGGGCTCCTCACTTGCAAGGGTGTCCCAATAGCACCTGCAATAAAACTTGCAATTATACTGCGGTACCTCAACTGGACTCTTGCATGAGAAAAGGAGCACTTAAGCCTCCATAACTTTCCTTTAGTGGGTTTAAAATGGACTCTAAGCTCATTAAGTCTCTCAATAGCTTACCTTGAGCACGAACCGCCTGTGTAATCACCACCGGCATCCGTGTCTGAGTTGTCTGAATTCCAGGCCTCTTGACAGCCTAGGGACACAAAGGATATGAAAAACTGTAGACAAATGCTGGATGACTATTGCAAGACTTTTGATGATTTTCATTAAGTTAGTAAATTAATAAATGTGCTTTGAAAGTTTCTTTTACAAAATAAAACATGATTTTATTTAAACAGCCTTTGCAAACAAAGCTTAAATAAAATAAAACTTAAATTTCCATTAAAAATATTAAAATACAGAAATAATAATGTAGTTTTTAATAAAACAAACAACAAATTTGCTGAGGAAAAGTCTGAGTCTGAATTTGCTGAGTCTACAAATGTTAATCTGTGGTGCACAAAAATGTTACTTTAATTCTTTATATTTTAGAAGTGCATTACAATGTATTTTGGTCAAGTCTGAATCACCAATCAACTGAATTGACCACTGGAATCATTTGAAGTGCTTTTTTACTACCATGGCTTAAATGTATTATTGAGCGAATAGAGATGTTTTTATTAAAACTAATACAATTCAAATGAGTTATTTTAACCTTTTTGTTTCATTTTAATTAAATGTAAAGTTTAAATACATTTAAAATAGCTTTTGTTTTCTATTTTTAATATGTCTGGATTTATTTTTATTTTAAAGTTAAACTAAAAGGAATTAAGCACCTAACTAGCTAAAATGACATCTTGTATTTTTTTTACATCTTACAAATCCTAAAATAGGGCATCATGGTGGCACAGTGGGTAGCACGATCGCCTCACAGCAAGGTCGCTGGTTCGAGCCTCGGCTGGGTCAGTTGGCATTTCTGTGTTGAGTTTGCATGTTCTCCCTGTGTTCGAGTGGGTTTCCTCCGGGTGCTCCGGTTTCCCACACAAATCCAAAAGACATGCGCTAGAAGTGAATTGGGTAAGCTAAATTGACCATAGTGTATGCGTGTGAATCAGTGTGTATGGATGTTTCCCAGTGATGGGTTGCAGCTGGAAGGGCATCTGCTGCGTAAAACATATGCTGGATAAGTTTGCAGTTCATTCCGCAGTGGCGACCCCAGATTAAGCCGAAAAGAAAATTAAAGAATGACAGAAATCCTAAAGTACTAAGGCAAAACTATTATCCTTTCTGTGAAATTTTAATAATTTAAATAAAAACATATTTCCCAATTGCTGTTTAAAAGAGCAAGGAAATTTTCCAAAGCATTTCATAATTACATTTTTCCCTCTTTGACAAGTCTAATTTCTATTATTTTGGCAGGAAATAAATAATTAAATAAATAAATAAACATTTTTTTGTCTTTTTAATTTATTTATTCATTTTTATATTATTAGCCACTTACGATTTTTTACTGCTAAAGAACAAGTCATTGTTGTCCAGATTGCCTAATTAATTAAACTTGTCTAGTTTACCTAATTAACCTAGTTCAGCATTTAAATTTCACTTTAAGCTGAATACTAATACTAAATATTTGCACATTTAAAAAATGCACATATTCATCGCACTACGGTGCACTAATTCATTTGGAAATGTCCATATCCACTGCACATATACATTTGTAATTACGTTCATATCTATCTGCATATTTCTGATTATTAATAGCAACCTGTATATTCATCTATTGTTAATCTCCGTTCATAGTTAATACAACCTGTATATAATGTTCATAGTACATCCATCTGTAAATATCACCAAATTTTTTTTTCTAGAATTGCACTTTATAATTTATACCTATATCCTACACTTGCTGCTGTTGCACTCCTGGTTTATTTATTTATTACATATTTATTGCCACATCAGCAACTTATGGCTATTTCGTGGCCAAATGGATATACATTAAACTATTACATGATAAATACAAATTCGTATTATATAAAATAAATAAATAAATTACTCAGACAAATATATAAAATATAAATAGATAAAATGTACAAAAAAAAAATTTCAAAGTTAAATATGGTTTTTCAGTTCTATTTTTGATAAAAAAACGTAAAACTCTTCCTGGTGGAACCTTTTTAAAAATGTCCATCAAAGTTGCACCCCTGGTTAGACCTAAACTGCAATTGGTTGCCTTGAACTTGTACTTGTGTAATGACAATAAAATTGAATCTAATCTATAGTACTTTGCAAAATAACTAGTAAAATTTTATATACTGTCATTAGGGCAAATACAAAACAAAAACAATATTAAAGATATTACGTTTTATAAATTGTTGAAAAAAAATGTCTCCATTAGGCAGCACTCTGGAAATAATATTTGAACTTTGAAAAATAACCCAAAAATTCACAGTATGGCTAATAATTTTGCCTTCAACTAATTATTTATTTTGTTTTTCATTTTTTTTAAGCAGTAAAAAATACCAGCATTATAGTATTGGTTTATTTGCCTAAAATAATTACTTAATTATTACATTAAAGTAATTACATGAGATTAAAAACTAATAACGTCAAATGATTTTTAGGAGGGACCAAACTTGGTTTTTTAAATTCAATAAAATGATCTTAATTTTCACAATGCAATTTCACAGGCAACATAAAGAAATGATTATTCAATATATTCCAATGACAGGAAAGCAGGAGTACCAGTGCTGCGGCGGGCGTGAGGGCAGTGGTGGGTCTGATGGTAGTGGGTAACGTGCTCGGTGCCGGAGCTTTAATGGTGTTGACCGGCAGAGATGCTGCTGCTGTAGCAGAGGTCTGAGACAGCTGAGTTAAAGACTGCTGGGAGTTCAGAAGGGTCAGACGCAGAGCAGGCAGGCTTTTCTGTACAAAGACAAGGAAACATTTCACGCTAAAAAATGAAAATCAAGTCATCATCTCACTCTAATGTCAATAAAACTTGTATTAAAGAATGCTAATAGCCAAACAGTTCTCACCCACATTGATTTACATGGCATTTTCTACCTATACTATGAAAGTCAATTCTTCAAAACATCTCCCAGTGTTTTACAAAAGAAATGCATACAGGTTTGGAAATAAAGTGATGATAGAATTCTCATTTAATTGTGGTCCATTCAGATTTCTGAATTTAAAAGGATCGAGCGCATGTTTTCTAACACAAGTTTGATTCCTACCTTCAGAAAAGGGATCAGGTACGGTTGAGGAGAAGATTTCAACTCCGTCTGCAGGCGATTTGTAAACTCCTCTGGCTCAATTTTTGCATCCTTTGCAGGTTTTAGAAGGCAAAATGCACATTAGTTATTTCAAATAACACCCATGAATGATTTATGAAAGGATTTGCTTGTTTTACGTTTACTGGAGAGTTTAATGCACACTTAAAGTTTAATGGAAACAATGCAGGGCTTAAAAAGAAAGATTGCCCTTTGATCAAATATATTTGTGTCATACGCACATTTATTCAACATTCAAGATTGTATGATGTACTAAAGTTAGTTAATTTTGCTAACGTAAAATTATTTTTTTTTTTTTACTTTTAATACATCATACTTAACTATTATATGAATCATGTGCTACAAAGCTTTAAACAACATTTTTGATAGGAAAGTAGCATTGTGTGTGAATACACATCTTATTGCATAGTGCATTTTATTGTATCAAAAGTATGTAATTCTATTTTAATTAATGTAGATAGATAGATAGATAGATAGATAGATAGATAGATAGATAGATAGATAGATAGATAGATAGA